>NC_072481.1:66551447-66645226 GCF_027574615.1 Eptesicus fuscus
TTAAATGCCTCCAACCCTCACCTTGCTGGAGACTGCTGGCTATGCATGACTATTGGAACTCCCATGCCTACAGCTATTCCGGCATCCAATTCCTCCATCACTGAAGGTACCAATTGTAGTCTTAATGTCCCCTTCAGGGTTCAACCCGTAGGTTTCAACCTTTCTATCTGCTATCAAAGAACATTCCAAAATGACAGTTATGATCTAGATGTGGGATTTATAACCTTTTCTAACTGCTCCAAAATCACTAACTACTCTGAGCCCCTATGTCCTGCCCCCAGGCAAGTTTTCCTTTGTGGCAATAATCTAGCCTATACAGCCCTGCCAACAAATTGTACTGGACTTTGCTTACAAGCTAACATTCTCCCAGACATCTCCATTATTCCAGGGGATGAGCCTGTTCCCTTACCCAGTCTTGATTACATTGCTGGGCGTAGTAAACAGGCTGTCCAATTCATCCCCTTACTCGTTGGTCTAGGGATCTCTGGAGCCGTAGCTTCTGGCACAGCAGGTCTAGGAGTAGCAATACACTCCTACACAAAACTCTCTAATCAATTAATTGATGATGTCCAAGCTCTTTCAGGGACCATTAGTGATCTTCAGGACCAAATTGATTCTTTAGCAGAAGTCGTATTACAAAATAGAAGAGGGTTAGATTTGCTCACAGCAGAACAGGGAGGGATATGTTTGGCTCTACAGGAACGATGCTGCTTCTACGCCAACAAGTCTGGCATCGTCCGAGACAAGATCAAGAAGCTACAAGAAGACCTCGTCAAGAGACGAAAAGAGCTATTTGAGAACCCGCTCTGGAGTGGACTTAATGGACTCCTCCCCTACCTCCTTCCCATCCTTGGTCCCCTTGTTGGTTTTCTCCTTATTCTTACATTTGGCCCTTGGGCATTTAGAAAAATAACCGACCTTGTAAAACAGCAAATAGATTCAGCTTTAGCAAAACCCATTCAGATTCATTATCAATGCCTGGAAATGGCCGATAGGTGGGACTCGGATTACCAAGAGCGCGAGCACCTCCGGACCCAGACTCGCTCATTCCCTACGGGGACAGCATCTTAACCAGAGGGATGCTTACCTACGCTCTAGCCAGAGCCAGAGGTATGGGTATCGAACCGGGTGCAGAGCAAAGCATTGCAAGGGAAGGTTGGGATATTTTTCCAACCTCCTCTGGATTTCCCTGAGAGTATACCTGGTTTGCATAGAGGTTGACATCGATAAAAATAATGGCTCTGCCTCTCCTCCCCAAAAGATGTCAAGAGCCACACATGGTGGGTGTGCAAAGCCCACGGGAGGAACCAGGTCAATGTCTCCTCGGTCAATTAATGCCCACTCCCGTTTCTTAAACAGAGAGGGAGGAGATGTCAGGAGCCAAGAGCTGGTCAAGGATTAACTCTGACCTTACTTCAGTATATTACTGAAACTAGGCCCACTTCCTCTTGCCTGAGGACAAAGCATTCCTTCTGTAGCCGCCCTTCAACCACCACACCCTTTATCTATAGTCAGCACCCTTTACAACTTTAGCCGATTATCTAAGGGTCAGCCCCCACCCCTCTAGAAACCACATATAAGGAACACTGTAAAAAATAAAATTTCGAGGCTTGATCAGAAACCCCTTTGTCTTGCCTCCATTCTTTGCGTCCCTTGTCTGTCTCTCATTCTCTTAGGTGCGCCGCCTCGGTACCCCCGTTAGAAGACCCCGCTGGCCGGGGCATTTCTAAACTCTTTACAGGTGTTATTAACTAAATTCAATTTATTCTTCAGCACCTGCATGTAATGTAGGTGTTATTATTAGCATTTCACACACCAGTCAATAGAGTTTAAAGATATTTAATGTTTTTGTTTGCTTGTTTGTTTTTTATTTTTAGAGAGTGTTGTGATTTTTTATTTTATTTTATTTTTTAAAATAAATCTTTATTGTTCAGATTATTACAATTGTTTCTCCTTCCACCCCCCTTATATCTCCCCATCACCTGGTTCCCTTCCCCCCGTTGTCCTTATCCATAGGTGTATGATTTTTGTTCAGTCTCTTCCCATACCCCCCACACAGATACCCCTTTCCCCCTGAGAATTATTAATCCACTCCCATTCTATGCCTCTGATTCTATTATGTTCACCAGTTTATTCTGTTCCTCAGATTTTTAATTCACTTGATTTTTGGAATCACTTGTTGATAGATATGTATTTGTTGTTCATAATTTTTATCTTTACGTTTTTCTTCTTTTTCCTCTTTTTAAAGAATACCTTTTAGCATTTCATGTAATACTGGTTTGGTGGTGATGAGCTCCTTTAGCTTTTTCTTATCTGTGAAGCTCTTTATCTGCCCTTCAATTCTGAATGATAACTTTGCTGGATAGAGTAATCTTGGTTGTAGGTTCTTGCTATTCATCACTTTGAATATTTCTTGCCATTCCCGTCTGGCCTGCATAGTTTCTGTTGAGAAATCAGCTGATAGTAGTATGGGTACTCCCTTGTAGGTAACTAACTGTTTTTTCTTGCTGCTTGTAAGATTCTCTCTTTGTCTTTTGCCCTTGGCATTTTAATTATGATGTGTCTTGGTGTGGTCCTCTTTGGATTCCTCTTGTTTGGGGTTCTGTGCGCTTCCTGAACCTGTAAGTCTATTTCTTTCACCAGGTGGGGGAAGTTTTCTGTAATTATTTCTTCAAATAGGTTTTCAGTATCTTGCTCTCTGTCTTCTGGCACCCCAGAAATTCGGATATAGGTACACTTAAAGCCATCCCGGAGGCTCCTTATGCTATCCTCACACTTTTGGATTCTTCTTTCTTTCCGCCTCTCTGGTTGGGGTTTTTTTCCTTCCTCATATTCCAGATCTTTGGTTTGACTCTTCGGGTGCGGTGGTCTACTCTGTATATTCTTTATTTCAGACAGTGTATGCATAATTTCTGACTGGTCCTTTTCCATTTTTTTGGTATTCTCATTTAGGTCCTTGAAGGTTTCTTCAAGTTTCTCAGCGGTTTTTAAAAGATTCTTGAGTAACCTTATAAATAAGTAACTATATTTTAAAAATTATTTTAATCCTATATTTCTTTCTAAATAATAACAATACTAACTTGTATTATTTTTCCTCTGAATTTGCCGTAATGTAAGTCATAAGTGTCACTTTCAAGGCCGGCGCTAGACTTTTTGCCGCCACTATAAAATATAAATAATACGAGTACTGTCTGCTAAATTCAAGAAAATTTATGTATTTATGAAATAAATAAATAAATAAATAAATCACTTACCTAAATTATCTGAATAGCTGATTTGTAATGACATCACTTGTTTAACTAGCTTACTAGCACGCAGTAAGGTGTGTATCATCTGAGAGACAGTTACAAAATGTTTTTGTCATATCCTTGCTAAATAGCCACATGGCCGCTGAAAACCGTATATTCCCTTCCCCTTCTCCTGCCGTTCCCTAGCTTGTCGTGCATTCTTTCCAAAAATCGGGACTTTTTTAAAACACCGCGGGACGCGGGACAAATTGTTAAAAATCGGGACTGTCCCGCCAAAAGCAGGACGTCTGGTCACCTTAGAATAGCCAGGATATGAGTTTTATATTATTTTTGTTAATTTTATAATGTTAAACTTTAATAATAACAAATAATTGTTGAGAACTGATTATGGAGAACTGCTTATCAAAGTTCGCATTGTTGATCAGTTGTTAGAATTCGACCACCATTGTTTGGACTTAATGAACAATGGCATTTTTTTGGATTGGCAACGACGAAAACATTTTGTAACTGTCTCTCAGACGATACACATCGTACTGCGTGCTAGTAAGCTAGTTAAACAAGTGTAAGGTGACCCGACGTCCCGCTTTTTAACAATTTGTCCCGGGCGCATCCCGCGGTGTTTTAAAAGATCCTCTCCCCCCCTAGTCAAAGGTGTCCCGCTTTACCAATGTTAAAATCTGGTCACCCTAGAATAGAGGCATCTTGGCATGAACAATTGAGCAGCCATAAGTTAGATCAAAAGCAGCTCTGTCCTGAGCATCTGGGAGAGCCATATGGGTAATAAAACATCTCTGGCCAGGAAAAAAGAGGCTGTTTTGCTTTTTGAGCAGAGAAGCCAGCAGTTTCAGTCACAAGGCTTGGCAAGATATGGTTGCTAGGTATAAAAGCAACCATTAGGCAGATCAAAAGCAACTCCAACCTGAACAGACAAGATGGCTATGTGAAGTACAGAGAAATGCCACAGAATAAGGCAGGAGAAAGATATACATTCATAGAGGATAAAGGAAAGTCACAGGATATGGAGGGTGGAGGGGAGGAAACATATTTTCACAGAGGATAGAGGAATGTTGCAAAATAAAGGAAAAGAAAGAGGGGGGCACCACGTAGGCTTTGATCTTTGAAACAAATACCACATGGCACAGTGACCAATGAGGAAAGCATGGGGGTCCTAGGTTAAGGGAAGGGGCCTCTAGAATATATAATACTTCAAGACAAAGAGAGCAGTGGCCACCCTCTTTAGGGGACCCCTCTGTCTCTTCTTAGCCAGCAGAGACAGAGTCTTAGGAATAGAAACTTAGAATTATAAGTTTTAGAGATAGTATCTGTTTGCAATAAAGTTTCTGAACTTCTCACCTACCACTTTTGCCTGTGGCTTCATTCTTCAAATCCATCTGGACAAGGACCCAGGAAAGAAATCACCCTTGCACCCTGCTCACCAAAAAACAAACAAACCCTGAATCACTATTATTATGACATTTTAATGGTTGAAATATTTTAATTCCTTTTTATTGTTATAATTAACATATAACATATTAGTTTTATGTGTACAACATAGTGATTTGATATTTGTATATATTACAAAATGATCACCATAGTAAATCTAGTTAACATTCATTGCCAGGGCTGACCAGCAGACCCTGAGTTATGGATGAATGATTACTCAGACACACGTTTCTGTGAAAGAAACCAAGCAGCCCCAGTTCACCTGCTTCCTCAGGCTTTTATTGTAACTAGAGCTTGAACTAAAATTAACTATTAGATACTATCAGTAGAGTAAGTGTCCCTTGTGGGAGGCTAAGACCAACAAGTAGTTAGCCTTATGCAAGAAGTCTGCTGGAAGGCTAATGGACTTTGATATTTAGCAGGGCTGAAAATCAGCATAATATTGCCTGCTGCTGGCTGAATGGCTGAAGGCAATCCCCTAACCTGATAATCCTTTTATTGTTTACCAAACCTTACCATTGATTTGCCTGTTTGCATTCCTAAAGGGCAAATGTGTACTCAAGTAAATAAAAGCTGATGGATCCAGGGTTTCAAAGAGCTTCTCTGCTGGAGAAAGGCCTCTGCCTGGCTCCCCCAGGCCTTCTACATTCATATTTTTTGTCTAGTGTATTCATTTGTATGCAGCCCCTTTCCCAGATCCTGAATCCTCTCTACAAAAGGTTGCAGCAATCCCTGAGAAGACACAAGCATCTGCAATGTCCTTTAAGCAAGGATGTCTAAAGACTAAGCACAAAGATTCCAGTAAACACCCAGGTGCTCGCATGTATACAGACTTGCTTCCCCACAATTCACCCCCGCACATGATTCAGATATTTTTCTTGTGATAAGAACTTTTAAGATTTACTATCTTAGCAACTTTAAAATATGCAATTAATTGTAGGTGCAATGCTGTACATTACATCCTAATGACTTATTTTATATCTGTAAGGCTGTAACTTTTGATCTCCTTTACCCATTTCTGCTACTCCTTATCACCTGCCTCTTGCAACCCCCAATGTATTCTGTTTATACATGGGCTTGTGTTTTTTGTTTTCTTTTTGAGTCCACATATGAGATCATATTGTATTTGTCTTTCTCTGTTCTGATTTATTTACTTAGCATATGCTCTCAAGGTCCATCGATGTTGTTGCAAGTGACAAGGTTTCCTTTTTTTATTATGGCTGAGTATAAATATATATGTATAAATATATATGCCACATGTGCCCTTGACCAGAATCGAACTTGGGAACCTTCCGTCCATAAGCTGACACTCTATTCACTGAGCCAAACCAGGTAGGCCTTATTTTTAATTTTTGAGTAATCTCTATAATGTTTTCCATAGTGGTGACATCAATTTCAGTCTCATCATCAGTGAATGAGAGTTCTCTTTCATACCAAACTTATAAAAATGTTTCCTATTTCAGAAGCTTTCTTTTAAATATTCACTTTAACATTTAAGAATATGATTCATCTCAAATTTAATTTAGTATTGCATATAGTGTAAGTTGAGGGTCAACATTCATTTTCCTCCTCAAAATATTGTTCCTACGCAAAAGCAGATAGGCTGAGAGAACAAGAGAGTCTAGTTTAAGTTTTACAGGACTATAGTTATGGTTCCCAGAGGAATGAAAAGAATTATTTTTCCAAGTTTGAGTTAACACTTCCCTTTCGATGACTGTAGAGTTTACTTTCTGAATTGTGAGAAGAAATAGACAAATGAAAGAGAGAAGACTGAGAGGTGGGTGGCCTGTGGACAGGACAGTAATTACCCAGAAGAATTTTGTAGACAGGGAGGGTGAAGCATCCACACATAAATCCATTTTGCACAGAGGCAAGTACTTCTTCTACCAGTATCACAGAGTCCCATTTGTGCCCACAGACCATTAGCCACCACCCAACCAAGAACTGTATTCTCTTTGGGCCTTGCAGTCCATTGTCCCAGGTCTCCCTGATTTGCAGCCAGCCCATGAGCCATATACTACTTGGCAGGAATGATGATCAGTGTGCCCCATGGCTTTGCTCACTTCCATCAGCTTTGCCTTAAGTCAAAACACTCCAACCCTATTCCCAAACCAAAGCAAACCCTTGAGCAATAGCAAGGGGTTTAGGATGTCTAGAAGGGTGAGGTATGTGAGGGAGAGCAAGTCTACCCTGAACACAACCTGCCTGATATCTCCTCATTGTAAAATGCATCTCATTATATAATTAATGTATCTGTAGACTCAGTAACCATGCTTTCAAATAAAGAATCCATGTAAGAATCATACTAATGATTATTACTACACTAGTGGCCCTGTGTACAAAATTTGTGCATGGGGGGTGTCCCTCAGCTCAGCTGGCACCCTCTCCAATCGGGAACTCCTTGGGGGGTCCCCTGTGGAATTGAGCCTAAACCGGCAGTCAGACATCCCTCTCGCAATCCGGGACTGCTGGCTACTAACCGCTTACCTGTCTGCCTGCCTGATCACCCCTAACCACTCTGCCTGCTGGTCTGCTCACCCCCCCCCCTATACCCCCGCTGGCCTGATCACCCCCAACTGGCTCCCCACTGGTCTGCTCATCCCAACTGCCCCCCACCCCCGTTGGCCTGATTGTCCCCAATGCCCCCCACCCCCCGCCAGCCTGCTCACCCCCAACTGCCCTCCCCTCCTGGCCTGATAACCCCTAACCACCTCTGCCTCAGCCCCACCACCATGGCTTTGGCCGGAAAGATGTCCTGAAGGTCTCCCGGTCTAATTAGCATATTACCCTTTTATTAATGTAGATTAGAATAGATTCAGCAGGAATTGAATCACTCTGTAGGGAAACATTGTCTTTGCAGTTTATTTCATCTTTGCAAACTTTTTGGTTCAACAAAATTGCAAACATCATGATTCTCTTTTTAGTTTAGTGGCAACTGTGTGACATTTGGAAGTTGCTCAGTCAAGGTGTTCCCTGTGGAGGGGAAGGAGCTGGTTAAGAAGTTATGTTCCTGGGATTTTTAAGATATGATACATCTTTCATCATTTATTTTCTGGTACATATCCTTTATGTGATCTTGAAGTGACTTGATCTCTTTCTGGTTTTCCTCCTTGAGCCTCGATACATATTCCTGAGAGAAAAAATGAAGACTGAAATCACAGAATATAAAACATTTCCCACATTTGCCAAATTATTTCCCTTTTCAATACCTATGTTAATTCTTCATGAGTATTTGAAACTTATTTATGAATAAGTTTCAAAAACTTACTTCCTCTTCACCCACATGCACCACAGGCTTCCTGTAAATTATATCATTTTTTCCTTCAACTCTGATCTAGGCAGTGTGGCCTCTCACATATCTATCTATGAATGTGAGAAAGATGAATGAATTCCATTGGGAAGGTTTCTACATGATTCAGAGTCATGGCAGATGTTTGATTAGTGAACTTAGTACAACTTTCTAAAACTAGGAGGAAAGCTAACAGTAATAAGTTGAGAAGTCTGGGTCCTGTGCCAGTTCATACTGTATTTCTGGGTGGACATCTGGACTCAACAAGGACTAATAGGTGAGCCTGGAGAACAGGACAATACAGGAAGCCTGGGTATGTAATTACATGATTAATTGTGTATATGGTCATGAATTGTCTACTAGAAAAAAAGAAAAAAAGCAAAAAACATCAATGATCCATGAGACAGTCTTCAGGAAAGGATGTTCATTTCCAATGGTCTTTGCATCATTGTAACTCTGGTGCGTGCATATCTGCTTCTATTTAATCATGAATATCAACGTAATGCTAATCTCCACAAAACAGATAAGTTTTTAACTTTTGTGAAAATCCAGGAATAAAAGAAATACTTCTGAGGAAGAAGAGGAGGCATGGAGACATTCATCCCTTCTGAAGAAACTTACGATTGTTTTCTTTAGCCCTTCCATGGTGTCCAATAGCTTGACTATTGTTTAGATACTAGAGGCCCGGTGCATGAAATTCGTGCACTGGGGAGGGTGTCCCTCAGCCCAGCTTGCACCCTCTCTAATATGGGACCCCTTGGGGGATGTCCAACTGCAGGTTTAGGCCCGATTCCTATGTTGAACATCCCTCTCACAATCCAGGACCGCTGGCTCCAAACCGCTCACTTACCTGCCTGATTGCCCCCTAACTGCTTCCTTGCTGGCCTAATTAACCCCTAACTGCTCCTCTGTGGGCCTGATTGCCCCCAAATACCCTCCCCTGCTGGCCTGATCACCCCAAGGCTTTTATTAGTATAGATATGACCCTACACAGAAAATTTTACTAACCCTGCTTTACAATAAGGGCTTGACGATTGAATCATTAGGACCAGACACCAAGATTTCCTTTCTTTGAATAGTGGAGGGAATACTTATCTTGTCTTTAAGTTGCCTGGAAATTAAAATGAGATAATGACTTAGAAAAGTATAAAAGCACCATATAAAGACAACTGTCTTTTTAATGAAGTGGCAAAATGAAAAACACTTTTTATTCTCCCCTTCCTTCCTTTACAGCTTTTATTTAAACTTTGAAATTTATAAAAATTTCACTCCAATTTTCATTTCTTTACATTCAACATTATTTTGTATTGGTTTCAGGTTTTATATTAGTTACAGAATAGTGGTTAGACAATCATATACTTTATAAAGTGTTCCCCGATATTTCTAGTACCCACCTGGCATCATACCATCATTACACTACTGACTATATTCCCTATTTAAGTGACAATGGGTTTACAGGTTCCTTTCAGTCTTTCTTTTGTGTTTCTTGTCCTTCCTTTTCTTTCTCACTTCTTCCCTCATTTTCTTTATAGAGTATCTCAATTGGCCATCAAAGCTCAGTGAAGGCACTGGGACACGCTTCATCCATTTTATAGACCAGGAAACAGAGGCCAATTCCAGTTGGCTGTGGAACTTGACTCAGGAAGCCCTCAGAGCACACAGGAAGCCCTGAAGAGCCATGCTCTTTGCGCTTCCTAAGGGGCAGCGGCCCAGCAAACAGAACAAACCTTCCAGTCAGGCTTCTGAGCCACTTTCTCAAGCACCTCTTCATTGTGGATGCTCCACATTCTTTCCTCTCCCCCCATTCTTTACTGCCCCCCTCTTCTCCGAAGCAGGTGGAAGGCTTCCCACTCACTGCCTAGGCATGCTCTGCCATGGGGCAGGGTGTCTCGAGCTTGCTTTTGGGTCAAGGCAGGAGCATGAGTCACTGCCTCTGAAGTGTGAAGGCCGCCTGAGCGAGGGCCATTAGCACTGGGAGCTTCTCTGAATCATGTCAGTCAGTCCAGTACCCGGCAGTGCAGCACCCCTTCACTGAGGTGGCTCCACCCCTCAACCCCCGCCTCAGGAGTCCTTCCATGCCCCTTGATCCCTGGCTGGGCCCACCCATGTCTTGGGGGCACTGAAGAACCTCTGTCTCTCTGCAGATGAGGCAGATCCCTGCCCTAGGTCTCCGCAAAGCTATGAATCTGTGACCAGAGGCCTGGTCTGGGTCTCAGCAACCACATGCCTGCAATGTTCCCAGGGACACTGCGAGGGGCTGGGCGAGTCCTGCCATGCCCCCCCAGGGTGGTGATCGCCCCCCAGCCCCAGGCACCCCCGGGAGCAGCTGGCTTGGCCCGGCCACACCCCCCAGGGTGCCGATCGCCCCCGGGACCCCCGGGGAGCACCTGGCTCAGCCCGGCCACGCCCCCCCCCAGTGGCGATCGCCCCCCAGCCCCCCCAGGTGGCGATCGCCCCGGGACCCCCGGGAGCGGCTGGCTCGGCCTGGCCATGCCCCCCCAGGGTGGCGATCGCCCCCGGAACCCCCGGGGAGCAGCTGGGTGGGCCCGTCCATGCCCCCCCAGGTGGCGATCGCCCCCCAGACCCCCAGAACTAAGAGGATTGGGCGCCGCCATCTTGGTCTTCTCAACGGCCGGATAGGCCACCTGGCTCCCGCCCCTAGCCTCTTGCAGGCCCAATCATGGGCATAGCAGAGGTGTGGTCAATTTGCATGTTTCTCTATTATAAGGTAGGATTTGTGAATAATAGATTAATACTAAAAATTTTAAGAAATACTTTTAATATTATGTCAGAAATATAATGGGGGTTCTAAAGTAAGAGTCAAATATTTCCTGGTAGATATTTGTCTATTTATGATATTGTTAGATCAGACATTACTCAGAACAATAAAGAACAACTAAAAATCAGAGTAAGAAATGCACACCATATAAATATGTAAGGTTAACCTAATGCCACTTAAAGACCTCACCTGTTCTGTATATCAGATTATATTGGAGGTGACAATGTCACACTGAGTAATTCTGGGCATATGTCAGCTGTTCCATAAATGATTCTTGAATAAATAAAAAAAATACTAAATAAGCAAAAATGGACACACTTCCGGGTACCACCCATTTTTATCTCTGCTAAATCTATTCTGTGTAATCAATTTACTTTATTAACATGATAACAGTCTGTAGAATGAAGAGACCAATGTTATAAGAGAGCAATAATGAATGATTTGACAGTCTTACTGGAAGAATATGTTCATTTTGGATGCTATTGAGATAGATAACATGAAATATGTTTAAAAAATAAGTCATTTGATATCTTTGTGATCCTGTGTTAACCGTCTTCCATAGAGATGGGCATTTTTCTCCAAATAGAAGCAGAGGAGCTCTAAACTTCATCAGAACACAAATATTTGAGCCACAGAACGTCTTAGCACTGGTTGTTATCCTCAAATATTTTTCATGGTGTCAATTTTCCTAAAGTTTTTGATATGATGTTGGATATTCCATTTCCTCAACCAGCTTAAATTCTGATCACTTGAGTTTTTTCAGTATTAATAACAATTGAAACCCATACCCACATGACATACTCATGTCACCATTGGCATCGGCTTCAAAACAATAAAAAATAAAAATTGACCTTAAGTGCCAAATGACAGGGTTCAGTTGATCATATCCAGCATTGGGTTTCCTTTCTGGCAGAATTGATCACCTAGATGCACTTACATGTTGCCATGTGTGTTTAAACCCCAACAAGTCATCATTGGAGGTCAGAGATTGCTGTATAGAACTTCATATTATAGTCCACTGGTCAGAAATATAATGTGAGTTCTAAAAGTCAAATGTTTTATCCTCCACCACCAGACCATCCTCTGATACTTGGAACCAACTTCAAGGCATTCTCCAAGTACTCATCTTCAGTGATGGTGCGTCCATCTAACATCAGCTCCAGAATGAAATCCCGTACAACCCAAACAAAGTCCGGAAAGAAACACACAAACTCGGCTGAGTCATCTACTTCAGCAGAGATGGGAGTGGATTTTGCCTGGATTAGCTTTGTTAGTTCAGTCACACAACTGGGATCTTAGCTAAGGAATGAGAAGTGCTCCACACCAAAATTTTCAGAGCTTACACGGAAATAATTTTTATGAGCGTTTCCATTCACCCTGTGTCCCTTTCTCTTCAATCATGATTATTGACATGAGAAAACAACAACAAAAATAGTCTCAGTTACATTCACATAGCCTCCATGACACATGGTTGTTTGGTTCCCGGAAGGATACTGCAGCTGCTCCAGGGCCTGGTGGTTGATGCTGCTCATGCTGTTGTAGACAAACATGCTGCTCAGAAGCATGGCCAGGGCAAAGATCCACAAGTCATTTTTTGAGTCGCCCTAGAAAGTGCACAGAAGGAGACTGAGGTGTCTTCAATTTATTCATCCATTCAGTTGCTCATGTACTATGTCAGCTCTACTATAACTGAGGAGTAGGGCAAATAATATACATTGTGAAGACAGTGATAAATTAAAACCTCATTTTGGGTATTCACATTGACATCGCTCATGGCCCAAGTTCCTTAGCTACTAAAAGAAGTAAATTACATTGTAAATGTTTGTAAAATGTTTAAAATAGTCCCAAGAACATAGAAGTATGCAATAAGAAGTGGCTAATGATTTATTTTCCACTTTTTCTTGACCATGGGCTTATTTGGGACACAAATGCTAGTCAATTAAATTCACCAACTTCTCATTGTTCAGCTAATAAAAATGCCAGATACCACATTTAATTTTGTGGATATAAAGTTTCACAGGGAAATCTTTGACCTCCAGAGATGACATGCTGGAGATGCAAATATACCTGGCAACATGTAAATACATCCAAGGTGACCAGCTCTGCCAGGAGTGCAACCCAATGATCCTACCTAATAAAAGGGTAATATGTAAATTACCATCACTCTGCTACGCCCACGATTGGGCCAGCGGGAGGCGCAGGGGGCGGGACTCGGGGTGGCCTGGGTAGCCGATTGGGCCAGTGGGACGCTGAGCTCACGTTGCCAGCGGTGGCACGAGCTCAGCGTCTGCGCCATGGCTGTGCTGCGGAACAGAAGGGGCCTCTGGGGCAGCGAGCTCACATCCCGCCTTGGACCATCAAAAGCAGGGGAGCTGGGTGCCTGTCCGCTCCAGCACCAGGCCTTTCAGAAGCCTCCGCCAAGCCGGAGGCTTCTGAAAGGCCTGGTGCACCAGTGGACAGGCACTCAGCTCCCCCGCGATCAAAAGCGAAAGCGTGTAGGGGACCCTACATGTGCATGATTCAATCATGCACTGGGCCTCTAGTATAACATAAAAGACAAAGGGGGAATGCAAAACCCTGAAAAATTACTCTGTGATTTCAGAGCAAGAAGGGATTATGTCTGAGTGAGAAACAATCCCATTAGGTTGAAAGTAGCTGGGCTTTACTCTAAAGAATGGGAAGAATGTGGAATTCTGAAGAGAAGAGAACCAGGCTGGTGGAAGAATCTACAGAAGCCAATCAGAATTGTGAGAGAATGTGTTCATATAAAGGTATTATATGTTATTTTATTTTATTGAAGTAGTGCTTATGTGTGTGGTAGGAATAGATAATGAGGCTGAACATAGCATTTAGGATAAATCTTAAGTGACTATGCCATAGAATTGGACACTGCTAAAAACCCTAGAGTTGTAAGGACAGCAAGTACTTCTGCAGCTATCAGTTTACAGTTATACTTTGGCATCTATCAAAATATAATTAGCTAAAAAGAAGAAGGTTTATGTAAGCTACAATCTGTTAGAAATCAGTAGACGATCTTGGGATTACAGTGAAATTATTACTGAGTACTTTTAACTTGAATTATGCTAAGTGAAATCAGCTATTCAGAGAAAGACAAGTATATGATTTCACTCATATGTGAAATCTAATGAACTAAATGAACCAACAAGCAACATAGAGGCAGACTTATAGATAGAAAGCAGGCTGACAACTCTTGGAGGCGGATGAGGGCTTGGGTTGTGGAGGGGGAAGTATTGAGCAAAAAAGAAAAAAGAGAAGGAATTCATGGACAGGGCAACAGTGTGGTGACTGCTGTGGAAAGGGCATGGGAGAAGTTGGGGGAGGGTATAGGGGGGGATAAATGGTGATGGACAGAGACTTGACTTTGGGTGGTAAACACACAATATAGTGTGCAGATAATGTGCTGTAGAATTGTACACCTGAAACCTGTATAAATTTGTTAACCAGTGTCACCCCAATAAATTTAATGAAAAATTAATATTATAATTGAGATGATCTAATTCCTGCTCCTACTCCTTTTGGGGTAATAAAAACCAAAGATCCACCCCTCCTAATTTTACTTTAGACTCTGGAAAATACAAATAAGGACACAAGATTGACTGCAACTAACACAGTAAAGACAAACTACCTAAAATTATCTTATATAAAATGCTTTTGGTGGGTCTAGCTCATGAATTTATAGAAGGGAGGAATTCATCTCTAAAACCCAGAGATTTGTACTAAAACCTTAATTTATATGGTGAAACTGAAGTGTTTTTTGGAGATTATTTAAATATGTTATTTTAATGAAACCGTATTTTCACATTTCCTACTTTCAAGACCATCAACCTCACACACCTTAACTACTAGAGCACATTGATCCCATAATTATAGCTTTCTCCAGGATGTTTTTCTTATCCTGAAAACTAGTTAAATATGTCACTCCTTGTATCCATTATACCCGGTACTGATAGCACTGCATATTTCTTATCTCCCAACTAAGCTCTGAGCCTTTTCCTAAATCATTCAAAATATTAGCTAGACTACAGGCAATAGAGGCAGCCATAGAATATCTGGGGAAAGATAGGACGCTATAGCATACAGGCTTAATTGCAATTGGGAGCATAAATACATATGTGTCACCCCTTTAAAATGGAATAGTAGCCCTAGCTGGTTTGGCTTGGTGGATAGAGCATTGGCCTGTGGACTGAAGGATCCCAGAATTTTCGATTCTGGTCAAGGGCACATGCCTGGTTGCGGGCTTGATCCCAGTAGCGGGCATGCAGGAGGCAACTGATCAATGATTCTCTCTTATCATTGATGTTTCTATCTCTCCCTCCCTCTCCCTTCCTTTCTGAAATCAATAAAAATATATTAAAAATAAAATAAAATGGAACAGTAGTCACCAACATTGGATTGATGTTAAAAAGCATCTATGGGGAGTCTTTCATGATAACCTTACTGAAGAAGTAAACATGTTGCAAAGGCAAATTAGAGAGTCCTTACTTGCTATCAATAAACATGAAAAGCAGACGACTGCTTGTAATATGGTAAAGGGGCATTTGGAGTGGATAGACCCCACCACATAGTTTCCTAAAATCAATTGGTACCTAATCGGGCTAACCACTGCTGTCATTGTAATTCTCTTTGTTTGAGCAGTGAATGTGCTTTGCAGACCCCGACCTTCCAAAGCAGAAAGTTCACTGCCTCCTTCTGTCTTCTGCAGCCAGCAAAACAAAAAGGGGGAGATGTGGGAAAGCATGGGACTTGGTTAGAATGTCTGTAAGGAGGATTCTCCAAAAGGTTGGGGGCCTCTGAAGGGACCTTGCTGAAAGCAGCAGCCCCTACCGTGATTTTTCCAAACAAGCCCGATACCCAACGGTGTTTTGCTAGAATCTCTGTTTAGTCTTTAAAGACCCGACCTTGTAGAAGCATGTGCTTTCTCAAGGAGACTTACTCTGCTGATTGTATCTAGATGTTAATTTGAGTTCAAGCTGTTGTTACAATAAAAAGCCAACGAGGCAGGCAAACAAGAATGCTTTTACTTCTAAAGTAAAACAGTCCCTTAGCCTCTCTTTCACAGAAACCTGTGTCAGAATAATCTGTTCATCCACTGCTCAGGGTCTGCTGGTCAGCCGTAGCATAATTGACATATATATATAATACTGTATGAGTATAATATAATACTGTATGAGTTTAATCTGAACCGTAAGTAGGTGTTAAAATGATTTAATCTAAAGGCTTCCCAGCCAGAAAAACAATCTCTTAGGTTATTTGAGGCCACTGAAAATGGCATTTCCTGGAAACATAATTCATATTGAAACTGAAAGCAGTGAAGAGCTACTTTTATCACAGGCTCATTTCTAAAACATCAGCTGCCTTTGTGTAGGAACAATCCTTGAGCCTGGTTTTGACGATGTAAATCCATATCAGAGTTTGTAAAAGTGTTCAGACAATTAAAGCTCTCTCCCTAACGTGCTTTGCACATTCTCTTTGGACTCCACATTCATTCACTGGGGTCCACTTGCATTTCATGGGTCAAAAAATTCATGGGAGTGCAACTGCTGCTTGTTTGGGAACTTGACTAAAACTCCAGAGTGCTACGAGGAATTGAATTTACACTGCGTGCACCAATTTTCCTGTGGTTCAATTTACTGTAGAGTTTCCAAAACAAAAGTGTCTGGGCACTATTTGCACTCTTAGAGTTGTTCACACACAGCTTCCTTCTTTCTTACAGCAGAATAGATATTGGGATACCATATTATAAAAAGATAAAAAAAAGGTTTATTATTTTAACATTTGACCTCCAGTTATCTTTTAAAAATTATTGAGAGAAAGAGGAAGGGAGAGGGAGAGAGAAACATTGATGTGAGAAAAAAACATTCCAAACCTGGGCTCAAACCCAAGCATGGGATGTTGCTCCAACAAACTGAGCCATACTAGCCAGGACTGGCCTCCAGTTCTCGATAGAGAGGTAAATGAATGTGTTTTAAAAATTTATTCATGTCTGTTTGAGAAGAGGGGAGAACACAAGGATGTGTCAGCAGAAACCTCAGCAATAAAAAGTGCCCAATTGCTTTGTAAGAGAAAGTTTAATTAAAACCACAATGAGATATCACCTCACAACTCTCAGGATGGCTATCATAAAAAATAAACAAACTACAAGTGCTGATGAGGATGTGGAGAAAAGGGAACCCTAGTTCACTGCTGGTGGGAATGCAGATTGGTGCAGCCACAATGGAAAACAGTATGGAGTTTCCTCAGAAAATTAAAAATGGAACTTTCATTTGACCCAGTGACCCACTCCTGGGAATATGTCCTAAAACCCCCAAAACACCATTCAGAAAGAATATATGCGCCCCTGTATTCATAGCAGCGTTATTTACAATAGCTATGATTTGGAAACAGCCCAATGCCTGTCAGTAGATGAATGGGTAAAATACCTGTGGAACATTTACACTATGAAATACTACGCAGCTGTTTGCTACTACTGCCTCAGTTTGATCATCTTACAAGGCTTTGCATCCATCCTTCTATTGCTGTGCGTGTTCATTGCTAAAAAGCTCACAGCTGCTCTTTTCTTTGGAGAATTTCCCTTAACAGCATATCTGATCTGATCAAGATGGATGGCCCCCAGACAGTGTCTGATGGGGTACAAATGTCTAGCACTTTGCTTCAAGGAGGGACAAACTCATGCTATTTGTGCTACAGAGATCCCAGTGGATCAGCTTGAAACCATCTTTTGCCTGCAACCATAGCCTCTTTTCATTCCTATTTTCTTGCCCTCTCCCGCTTCCCTTAGACCCCTTCTTTTGAAAGCATGCCCTCAATAAATCACGTGAACACAAACCCATCACCAAGGCTCTGCATCTAGCGAATCTGACATAAGACAACTAATCCTGCCTTGTGATTTGGTACAGGTAAAATTCATGTGACGTTTCTTAGTGTGCTTTACAAAAAAGCATATTCTATTATTGTTGGGTGTAGGGTTCTACATTCATACATTAGGATAAGTGGAAAATCATGTTTTCAAAATATTTTCTAACTTTACTTGACTTTTTTCACTTTTTTTTTTTTTACTTACTGAGATGTATGAAAATAATTTTTATTTCTTCTAGTATAGAAATTGAAAACTTTCTCTGTTCTTGAACTGATTACATTATAAATGGCAATCTTTAGACTTAAATCATGAAACCCAAAATTACTCTCCTTAGTCTCCTCAAAACAATTCAAGGACCTTATAATACTTGATCTATATCCAGACTCTTTGGGAATTATTTTATGTTCATTTTATCTGCTCCTTTTTTAATGCAGTGTACATTATTATGACTTTTTACACAGTCAATATTTATTGTTTCACATATCTATTACAGTTTTGTATCTGCATACAGTTTTATAGTGCAGACATTATATTTGAGCTGTATTTATTTTTGCCTAAAGTAAAATAGACTAAGTTTGTCTATTTGCAATCTTCTCAAGGGAAGGGGTGAAGGGGTTTGGGAAGAGAGTAACCAAAGATCTTATAGCGGCACAGACAATAGGGTGGTGAAGGCCTGAGGTAGGACAGGAACCAAGTAGAGGGGGACAATAGGGGGGGGGGGGGAAGAGGGACATTGTAATACTCTCAACAATAAAAGATTAAAAAAATGAGACCTTCCTTGTCTAAGAATTTCCACTAGTCCACCAAGCTGAGTACACTTGGTGTCAAATAAACACACTTTCAACAACAAGATGGTTGGTTATTTTTTCTGGAGTTAAAATAATAGAACAAGCAAAATTTTCATTTCAGTTCAATCAAATCTTATTAAACTTCATCAGTATAAGAACTCACTTTAATAATTCTTCCTTTACTAGTATTATACTTTTGTAACTTATGATTATATATTTTTAAATATGCTTTTTAAATAGAATTCAACTGATTTTTATTTGACACAGAACATAATAGGACTGCAGGAATAGAAAACTGAAAAGGCAAAGCAGAAAAGACCCTGTTCTATCTAACTTACAATTAAGTAATATGAGGGCAAGTCATTAAATGAATAATAACACAGTTGAGCTTGATGGGAGAATATTCTTTGTCTA
Source organism: Eptesicus fuscus (assembly GCF_027574615.1). Taxonomy (NCBI): domain Eukaryota; kingdom Metazoa; phylum Chordata; class Mammalia; order Chiroptera; family Vespertilionidae; genus Eptesicus; species Eptesicus fuscus. The sequence goes on from NC_072481.1 coordinate 66,570,286, forward strand.
GTGCCCATACTTTTGGAATTCCCTCTCTGTTGTCCAGCGGACGCACGTGCCATGTTTTGAGCCCAGAGAGATGTAGTGGAGGTGAAAAGCATGATGACAGACTCCCCACGCATGGGTGCACTCTTCAGAAGAGGCAGAGGCCTGGTGAGCCTGCATTCTATGTAAAGATCCACTATGTGGTTCCTGCAGATGGCACAGTATCAACCACAGTATCCCAGGCCCAGAGGGCTACCGCATCCCACTTTTTCACTTCAAAGCACTTCTTGCCAGTGTGCTGTGGGTGCCGCTCAGACCACATCATCGTTGCCATCATGCTGGAAAACACAATCTTCCCAAAGATACTTTTTCTTGCAATTAATTTCCCACCATGGAAGCTTGGAAAAGACTCCAAATGTATTTTTCTTCAGTGATAATAAAAATAATAAATTAAAAATAAGTTAATAAACCTTAAAATATGATAAATAATACCAAAATAATAATTAAAACCATTAAGTTGAAGAAATTAAAAGAATTATCTAGACCTATATTCTTTAAAGTCTACATTCACATTTTAATATTGTAGCCTCCCGAAATAAATAAGAAGAATAACAATGAAGAAAAAAGAGAGATAATGGAAGGGGAGGCTCTTGGATCCAGTTGATAAGAAAGAACTCTCTATCTTTGAGTTGATTTGTTGCCTAATACTCACCTAGCATCAATCTCTGTGTCTCAGTAAATACAGGGTCACAATACTAACCCAGCTTATGTTTGTTCAACTCTAAAAACTGCCAAGTTAGAATAAAGGTCTTTTAAAGCTATCTCCATATTGGTGCATATAGTTTTAGAGATATGACAGAATTTTCAGCTCTAAATATTGTATGATTCTATTTTTAAAGATGATCTCATGGCTACCATGGTAGAGATTAAATCTTGTTAGCTGCTCTTGCATCTAGGTGGCGCGATGTGCACATGGAGTATGAGTAGAATTACAATAAGTTACTTGTGGGTCTCGCTCAGGAAACTTTGAGCTTATTTATCACTGTTAGGTCACCAAAGGAGGAATGCACGAGGCCAGAGTGGTGAGGGATTACAAATTTGTTGGATCATCCCCACACCAGGTGGCTGAGCCTGTATGGCTCCAGCACCCAGTGAGGGGAGTCAGCAGCTTTTAAAGGACTTTTGGCGGGCTTTTTTTCTGGGCAGAGACTTCTTTATGCATACCTGAAGGGGAGATAATGGAATATGGTCACCTCAAGTGAAATGTGGTCTCAGCAAAGGGAATGTCCATCGTGAAATGACCTGAAAAGCCAGTTCCCAGGGGAGTGGTATCAGTTCAATTGTTCGGTCAAACCTAACATTCCAGCCTTTTTGTTTTATGGAATAGTGTTAAAGGTTAATCTTCTATCATTAATTACTGCTGAGGTGGAATATCGATATTATAGGGGAATGGACTTTGATACTAAGTGGGTTGCAGCAGCATGATTTCCCCAAGAGACTGGGTTGGGAAGGCTCAAAATTGGTCCTGTGAGTGACTTGGGAGGTAAAAGCCGGTCCTGAGGCTGCAACAGCATCACTTGTCTAGTTTTGCTGCTTTTCTGGGCCTGGAGCTGAAATACAACTGAGACCTAGATATTATTTTTAGTCGGGGGGTGGGGGGAAAAGATTAGGGGTCTTAGTTGCCTGACTAGTGATATTAAATAGGAAAATAGGATACCCTTGGGGGTGAGGTTCTTGTTTTCCCATTTTTGCCCTTTGCTGGGCATCCACAGGTTTCTTGTAGGTCCTGAGACAGGGTTCCAAAATAGGTAGAGCAGTGGTTAAGCTCCAAATGGCAGTTGCAACCCCTGATTGATGCCCAGGGTTATTAGGAGAAAGGACTTTTCTTTTGTGTCAGATATGATGGGTTACAAGGAAAGGTAAAGACTGATTATTGGGGACTACATCTACAATGGGTGAGAGAGGAGAGTACAGGTTCCTGTCCAGCTGATAGGGAGACAGATGCATGAGTTTTCCCCACAGAGGAAGAAAAATCCCTGATCATGGAGACAAGCTGAAAGGTGTAAGGAGAAGAGGTGGATTAAAGCGTATGAGATTCCCTTTCCCAGGTCCACGCTCCAAGCTGAGACGGTAGTCGCCAGGGCGCTACCAATAAGGGGTGATAGATGATTGGTTGAGACTTTATTGCAGTGAAAATGGGAGGGAATTCTAGAATGGGCTATTATCCAAGGAAAAAGAGAAAGGGAAGGAAAGGAGCAGTTGAGGCCAGGGGCCAGGATGGTTGTATAAGAAGTAAGACACTGCACTCAGACCAGAAAAATTTAATACTTTAAATTTCCTGAGGTTATAATCTGCCACTTGCTGGCTTAACTTAATTTCATACATTAAAGACTTTGACTTTCTTTCAAACAGAGCAACCAACTTGGTTGTCTTCCAGAAAAAAAGGTAGGAGAGAAACATGCTTGTCAACACTGCAATGCATGCACCTCAATTAAAAGTAACTTTCTTTTTATTTACGGTGTCTCATTAACAGCGAGATTTAATGCTTGAATAGTAACTTTTCATTTACTCAGTAAATATTGGTGGAAGTGATTTTTAAATTTCTTCTTTAAGCTTAAATTTACTTCTAACCAGCATTTTTTGGCTAGTGCTCATTTGCATATATATGGAAATTTTACTTTGGACTTTACTAGAACCAGTTGTTCATAGGCTTCTTAAATGAATGAGATTGTATGAGACCTTGATTATATTGTGAAAAGCTAACTTATCAAGTAATTTAAGTGTGTGCCTTTATTGAAAAGCAAAGTAAGCAAACCTGTACATTTGACCTATGAAGTACAGATGCCACTCCCCCTCCCCCAGCCAATCTGAAGAGCAGGCTGGGTGGGGGTCTGAGGCATTATGTACGCATCTGTCTTAAAATTCCACTGCTGAATATTCTGGTTTAACTTAAGACGTCTTCAGCAACCTTGTCCTGCCAGGCTTGGAGACTGAAACCTCTCTTTCTTGCTCAGAGTAAAATGGCCCTGTTACAATTCTTTTAAACAGTTACCTTTAGAACTTATTTATTTCTTTAAACATTTCTCTTTTCTTTCTCATCACATACACAACCTTCACAAATTTCACATTTTCAAATTAGCCTTTAAACCTTTTTTTTTATGTCCTTAAAATGCATAACCATGCCTCAGACTTTCCATTTAGTATTTTTACTCTAATATTATTCCTTTCTGTCATACCTCCAGCAACTTGTACAGGCCTTTATTTCTTTTTTCTTTAAAATGTATTAGAATTCTTCACTCTTAGAAACCTTAATTTTTCAATGATAACCAAAAAGTAAACAGCCAACATTTCTTAGATTGACTTTTATTAACACACTTTAAACACACTCTTACTTTCAAGAAAATATACATTCAACAAAGTACAAGAGACCTTCTTTAATAAAAACTAAAAGCAGGCAAATTAAAACGTGTCTAGCAATTAATGTTTCTTATTTTATGTTATTTTAAATTATTTTAGATGTTTGTCATTTAACCCAGCAATGCTCCAAAGTCTTTAAGTTAATAAAGATTTTAGAAAATTATGTATAGCCATATGTGGCTGGAAAAAAGGTGGAGGGGGGGGGGGGGGGAAGGGAGCAGGCCCTACAGCCTGTTCCCAGGCCTCTAGCCACTTGGATTCAAAACTGAAGGATTTTCCTTAGAGATAACATGCTAAGGTTTGGGAGATAATGAGCTCAGTGTCTGATAATAGTTGGACTGTTAAGTAAGCCTGTGCAGTCAAGAAAGTTGTTCTTTGGGAAGGCTATAGTTGGGGGTGGGGGGTGGGGTGAGAAGGCACTGAGGTCATAGCAGTTTACCAAGCATTAAAGGGGTGAGAATGTTGGTCTTGGGAATCTAAAGGCTCAGTGAGGGGGTCCCTTTACCATGTCATGTCATAGAGGAGCTTTGTAAGAAGAATACAATTGTGAACCCGGAGGTGAGAATACCCAGTGAGCCTGAGAAAGGAGAAAAATTCTTGTTCAAAGGAGGCGACAGTCATGGAGGAGATAAGGAAATAAGGCATTTACAGTCCAAGGAAGAGAGAGAGAGAGTGAAACTGAGGTAGGAAACTGTGGTTGAGAGAAGGCATGGTAGCCCTGCCTGGGCACTGAAGAAGAATGAGAGAACAGTGAATGGGGGTATTTAGTAAGGTGCAGTGTAGAGGAGAGGTGACCAATGGCTGTGAGACTAATCCATCAACCCCCATAATAGAGACTGAAGAGTGGACAAGGGTCCCAGCGAATTTGGAGAGGGTGCAATAAGTGGCCCCAGTGTCAATTAAAAAGGAAATTGGTTTACCTGCCAAAACAGTCATTATGTGATGTGGGAAGCCACCACTTTCCCAATCCCATCTAATAAAAGAGTAATATGCAAATTAGCCATCATTCCACTACACCTACAAGCCACGCCCACCAGCCACGCCCACCAGCCAATCAGGAGTGAGTATGCATATTAACCCAGCCAAGATGGCTGCAGCCACAGAGAGAGCAGGAGGGAGGCTTGGGTTTCCCCGGCAATGGAGGAAGCCAAGCTTTCCGCACAACCTGGCCGGCCCAGGCCTCCACTTAAGGCTACAAAGTTTCAATTATAGAAGATAAATAAATTCCAACAGAAATGGCTGCTGCCACAGAGCAAGCAGGAGGCTTGGCTCTGCTTCAGGCTACAAAGTTTCAGTTGTAGAAGGTAAATAAATCCCAGATACCAGGGCCTCCACTTGGGTCACCAGGGGGTGTGGCAGGCTTGCAAACCACCACAGGCCCCTCGCCCAGGCTGCCCCACACCCCAAGGGAACCCCCACCCTGATCTGGAGCACCCTTCAGGGCAAACCAGCTGGCTCCCACCCATGCACTAGGCCTCTATTCTATCTAATAAAAGAGTAATATGCAGATTGACCTTCACTCCAACACACAAGATGGCTGCCCCCATGTGGTCAAAGATCCTGCCCCCATGTGGACACAAGATGGCCAGCAGGGTAGGGCAGTTGGGAGAGACCAGGCCTGAAAGGGAGGGCAGTTGGGGTGATCAAGCCTGCAGGGGAGGGCAGTTAGGGGTGACCAGGCCAGCAGAGGAGGGAAGTTGGGGGCAAACAGGCTGCAGGGGAGCAGTTAGACATCAACCAGGCTGGCAGGGGAGTGGTTAGGGGGTGATCAGGCTGGCAGGCAGAAACAGTTAGTGGCAATCAGGAAGGCAGGCAGGTGAGCAGTTGGGAGCCAGCAGTTCTAGATTGTGAGAGGGATCCCAGATTGGAGAGGGTGCAGACTGGGCTGAGGGACACCCATCCCATGCATGAATTTTGTGCACCAGGCCTCTTGTACTTTTATAAGAGTGCACCAAGGAAAGGCAGAAGGCTGATGGACCTTGGACTTAGCAGGGCTATGTTGAGATAGTGGTGGCTCAAAGCAAGTTCTTGAGCTAATAGCCTCAAAGTAAATGTTTACTGGATCTTACTGATATTTACTGATCTTTATTGATCTTAGGGATGGTCTGTCTGCTACTTGTTTGCCGTGCTTTACTGAGGGTCAGATTGTATCTAAAACTGAATGAAAAGCAGATAAGGCCAGGTTTCGGTGTGCCTCTCCAAGAGGGAGGTTGCCACCTGGCCCCACATGCCTACTAAATTCATATTTCTTATATAGTATTTTCATTTGTGTGTCAGCCCCTCCTTCAGATCCTGAACCTTAGACATGCAGGTTGCAGCATTCTGGTGCCTCGAATAAGACCTGGAGGAGAAAATTCCCCTGAGTGAAAAAAGAAGTGAAAAAGGAAAAGTGGAAATTCACTGGAAAGGTGGGAAGTTCACTGCACACAAAGCCTGTGCCTGTTTCGTGAGTGGACAAGGAATATATTGATTCAGCCAGGTTATAATGGGGAAGAATTCGAGTAAAAGGCAAAAACATCACTTTAGCTTTTACCTCCCTTCTCCCCCCCACACACTCTTACTTAACTCTAAGCAAGCACCTCTGCTCTTTTGTCTATGAATTTGGCTATTTGGGGCATTTCATATGAATGGAACACTAAAATATATGATTTTTGTGATGGCTTCCTTCACTTAGCATAATGCTTTCAAGGCTAATCCATAAAATGAATTTCTAACATGGCTCTGAGCATGCCCAGTAACCATCAAAGTCTCCACCTGCCTATGAAACATTGTCCATGATCCAGGTCCCAGTTGGTTTTTCTACTTTATTCCTAATGAACCCTCTATACTGGCTACATTGGACTTGGCTGATAGCTAGCATCTAGCTCCTACTTTTGTATATTTGCTCATTCCCTTCCTTTGCCTTAAAATATCATTCCTCCAATCACTCTTTTTTCAAAAGGTAGTCATTCTTTAAGACCCAACAGAAATAAGACTTTTCTATGAAGTCATCTATAAATCTTCCTAACCCTTCCCAACATAAATAACTAGAGGCCCAGTGCATGAAATTTGTGCACAGGGGTGTGTGTCCCTCAGCCCAGCCTGCACTCTCTCTAATCTGGGATATCTCTTACAATCCAGGACTGCTGGATCCCAACTGCTCGCCTGCCTGCTTTCCTGATTGCCCCTAACTGCTTCTGCCTGCCAGCCTGATCACCCCCTAACCACTCCCCTGTCAGCCTGATTGATGCCTAACTGCTCCCCTGCCAATCTTGTAGGTCTGACCCCTCCCAACTGCCCTCCCCTGCTGCCCATCTTGTGGTGGCCATCTTGTGTCCACATGTGGGCAGCCATCTTTGACCACATGGGGGCAGCCATCTTGTGTGTTTGAGTGATGGGGTCAATTTGCATATTACTCTTTTATTAGATAGGATAGAGGCCTGGTGCACGGGTAAGGGCTGGCTGGTTTACCCTGAAGGGTGTCCCAGATCAGGGTGGGGGCTCCCTTGGGGCATGGGGCAGCCTGGGCAAGGGGCATGTGGTGGTTTGCAGGCCGGCCATGCCCCCTGGCAACCCAAGCAGAGGCCCTGGTACCTGGGATATATTTATCTTCTACAATTGAAACTTTGTCGCCTGGAGCAGAGGCCAGGGTCAGCCAGGGCAGGCGGGAAGCTTGGCTTCCTCCATCGCTGGTGGCAACCCAGGCCTCCAGATGGCTCCAGCTCTGTGGCTGCCACCATATTTGTTGGGTTAATTTGCATACTTGCTCCTGATTGGCTGGTGGGCATGGCTTGTGGGTGTAGCAGAGATACAGTCAATTTGCATGTTTCTCTTTTATTAGATAGGATTGTTGCTTTTGTAGACACAAGCACTTTTTTCTACCATCATTTCTTAATACTGATCACTTCTTGCTTTATTTTATATTTACCTCCTTCAAGGTTTCAATTATCTAAAGGTGAGACCCTTACTTTACTCATATTTAAATATGCAATGGCAATGGGCCTCACAAGTATATTATATGTACCAGTGAAATGAACCACCATGTATTGCTGGAAAACAATAGCAGTGTCAAAATTAAAAAAGACTGATAAACTAATATCACACAATATGATTACATTACAACCCTAAAAATAAGAAGTCTAGGATCTAATCTCATATTAAAAGGCAATTTTCCCATGAGAACATAATTGGTAGTTTTATATCACATATTAAAGGAGGAAATTTAAATTTTCAGATATTTAATTTATGTTATGATATTGTATTCAATGTAACAGCTTTCTTGGACCAAGTATTTCATTTTAGCAATCTACTTATGATAAATCTATAAAAATAAATCTAACATGTAGCTGCTGCTTCTTTGTTTTTACTATGTTGCCAAAGAGCCAATTTCAACCAAACATATTGGTGAAAGTGGAATTAACATTTTAATGTCTTTGAAACCAACTCAGAATATCCTAGGCAGAGAAAAATAAACAATGAAACTAACCCAAAATTGTTCTAATAACACAGCTCCTACCTATATATGTCCAGAAGATAACAGGAATAACAAAAAATACTTTGATTACACAGGTTTTTAAAAATAGTCTAATAGAGTGGAATCCTGTACAATTACATATTTTTTTCTGAATTATTATTCAGATAAAAATGCAAATATGGGGAATGAACTTAATAAACAATAAAACTAGAAAACAGACAATATTTGTGGCATTTGTCAACTTTTAAAAACTTGTTGATGCTTATGATTTCTTTGTTCATTATGAATGTTCACTTTTGAGTTTGTATTTTTACGTTTTTTCATTGAACTAAACACTCAAAAATATAAATTCAGGACCCTTACTATCCCGCACAGAGCCACCACAAAGAAAAACAACACACAACAGTAAGTGGGAGAATATGCTACAAAATACTAGTGATTATCTCTTGTTTGGAAAAACGAGAGAGTTTTATGTGCACAGTCATTGTTAATGAAGAAGGATAAATTAAAAAATAAAAGTTTTTCAAAAAGGGAGAAATTAAAAGGCAGTCTTAGCATAAAATTAAAACAACAACAACAACAATAAGAAAAACCTCATTGTCTTTCCAAAGTACCTCTGAGAGACAGGAGGCAGACCTGTCAGCCTGCAGTTACTGGCTCACATTCAGCCCTGAAGCTCTGTGTTCACTGTGGGGTCAGGAAACACAAGCCCTTTGAGGAGGAGGTGCCAGCCAGGGATTCCCAAGCTGGATGTGGGCTAAGCAGGTCCTCCCAAACTGGCCATCTCATTCCTTCAGGGGGAGGGGAGAGGGGAGAAAGTCCAACACTTAACTTCCCAGATAAGGATGTTTCCTTTCAATTTCGGTTCTTCTCAACCACACTGAAACTGCTTCTCTGTAATATCAGGCTTGATTTTCAGCTTCTAAAGAGAACTGTAAGCACCCTGGGGAGCCAGACAGGGGACGAGCAAGGTGAGAAGAGAAAACTTATCTGCTGTCTGCAGCTTAGGAAACAGGTAAGTTGGCTCATAGATTTGGATTTCCATGTGTATGTTCATTAACTAACATCAACAAGAACAATGCATGCTCCATTGCAGCACACCTGCCTCTGGTGGCAAAGGCTCCTCCCATGTCAGCCCTGGAGGCAGCTGGCCTATGGTGGGGGCAGAGGAGGGGTGGCCCGTGGGGCTATAAGCTGGAGGCAGCTCAGCCTCTCTGTTTGGATAGAAGGTTGCTGCAGAGTGGCAGCAGGCACAGCTTGTTCCTGGGATGGGCTACTCCCTCTTGGGCACCCTCCCAGGCTGCACAAAGAGCCCTGCCTGGGAGAAGGAGGGGTGCACCCTCCATCACCTGCTTGAAGGGGCTGAAGTCCTTTCTCTGACTGAGGAACCAAACCTGTCCTTTCCTAAGAAGCTCTGGTTGCAGTCACTTCCTCCATCTTCCCCTCCCCATCTCAGACATTTCCCTGATGTCTGTGGGACATTGAAAAAACAGAGGGAAGATGATCCTTAACATACAATTTAAATATGGAAACATTCTTTATTGCATTCACTGTATTTAGTATTCCAAAGATTCTATAAAGTGGTATTTAGATGAAATAATTCATTCTCACATATTTTAATCAACTATTAAAAATAACTATAAGGTCTAAGCTGGGTTTTTATTCGGCAGTTTCCAAATGTTTAGGCCCGACCAAAAAATTGCATCAGTTATTGTTTTTAGGTTCAGTTGTTTTGCTGCTTCCTTTTTAAGAATGAAAAACAGTTTCTCAGTTTTTTTTTTTTTAACTTCTGTAAACTAGCAACAGAAAAGTGGGGGAGGAGAGGGAGCAAGGAGGAGTGAGAAGGACCTGGGAGCTTGTTCTGTGACACACTGACCTGAGGAGCTGTGGGACAGAAGAGGGAATTGAACTTTCTTTTGCAAGCAACTTGGTCCTGAGCTTAAACCTCTCACTTTCTGATTTGGAATGAACTGAGGAATGGAGAGGTAGGGACACCTGAAGCCTGGTGGCCTGGACTGTAGGGCTCAGCTGCTGGCTTTAGCTTCCCCATTAGGGGCAGTGGTAGTTGTGGGGTGACAGTTTAGTAGGACTTCACATAACCAGGACAGCCGCATGTGGAGCAGAGAATGTGGGTGCATGGAGAGATAAGAGATTAGGGTCTTCTCCTGGCTGCTTAATGGGATGGGGTGGGGCATGGAGGCAGCTTCTTCATGCATGAGCTCAGTTTCCTCATTTTAATGTGCACTAGTTTGGACTTATGGTCCTATTCTAATTCCACATTGGATTCACTGCTTACACAAAAATTTAAATTATTTTACTTTAAATTTTTTCTCAAGAGCAGACTTAGCTCAGAGAGCTCTGGTTTGCCTTTATTTCTTGAATGGAAAAAGAGAAAGAGGAAGAAAAAAGGAATGAGAGAGAAAGAGAGAGAGAGAGAGAGAGAGAGAGAGAGAGAGAGAGAGAGAGAGAGAGAGAGAGAGAGAGAGGAAGGAAGGAAGAAAGAAAGAGAGGAAGAAAGAAAGAAAGAAAGAAAGAAAGAAAGAAAGAAAGAAAGAAAGAAAGAAAGAAAGAAAGAAAGAAAGAAAGAAAGGGGGCCAGACACAGATGGGCTGCATTATGATTGTGGCCTCACCCCCAGCTCCCAGTCATATCCTTAAAGGTTTGAAAAGGGGCATGCTGTCCCCTGACAAGGCTATAATTCACTGCTCAGGCTAACACTTGCTTAGGACACCGCCCGGCTCAGCTTCTTTCTTGGTATGGTCTGAAAATTAGGAAGGACCAGCACAGCACTTCCTGGAATATAAGAAGTACTTTCTCTGCCCTAACAAAGTCCTAGGTCAGCCATGTCCAGGAATGTTGCTGACCCAGTTGATATTTTCACATGGATAGTTTTTATTTATTTATAGAGTTTGTTTTATTTATGTTTTTTTCCTTTATTGATTAAGTTCTTACATATGTTTCCTTATTGCCCCATTGAACCACCCCCGCTTTGTGTCCTCACCCCCCTAGTGTCCATTGGTTATGCTTATATGCATGCATACAAGTCCTTTAGTTGGTCTCTCCCCCTTTCCTCCACTCTCCCCTGCCTTCCCTCTGAGGTTTGATGGTCTGATCGATGTTTCTCTGTCTCTGGTTCTGTTTTTGTTCATCAGTTTATGTGGTTTATTATATTCCACACTAGAGGCCTGATGCATGAAATTCGTGCAAGAGTAGGCCTTTCTTCCCCCGACTGCCAGACCAGCTTCCCTCTGGCCAACAGCAGGCACCCGGGAGCCAGGCTTCCCTCCCAGCCCCAGCTTCATCTGGAAGGTCGTCTGGTCTAATTAGCATACTACACTTTTATTATTATAGATGGATGAGATCATGTGATATTTATCTTTCTCTGACTTATTTCCTTAGCATAATGCTCTCCAGATCCATCCATGCTGTTGCAAATGGTAAGAATTCCTTCCTTTTTACAGCAGCGTAGTATTCCATTGTGTAGATGTACCACCTTGTTTTAATCCACTCATCTGCTGATGGGTACTTAGGCTGTTTCCAAATCTTAGCTATTGTAAATTGTGCTGCTATGAACATAGGGGTGCATATATCCTTTCTGATTGGTGTTTCTGTTTTCTTGGGATACATTCCTAGAAGTGGGATCACTGGGACAAATGGGAGTTCCATTTTTAGTTTTTCTTTCTTTTTTTTTTTTATATACAACGTCAAAATGACTTTTTAATTTTTCACCCGTTTTTTATTTTTATTTTTAAAAATATTTTTATTGTTTAAAATATTACATATATCAGTACATATATCTCCTTTTTTTCCCCATTGACCTTCCCCCAGCCTCCCTTACCCCCTGTCGCATGCCATCATCCCATCCCCCACAGTGTCATGTCCATTGGTGTGCTTATATGCATGCATACAAGTCCTTTGGTTGATCTATTTCCCTCCCTCCCCAACACTCCCAAGCCTTCCTGCTGTAATTTGACAGTCTGTTCAGTACTTTACTGCCTCTGTATCTATCTTTTTATTCATCAGGTTATAATGTTCTTTATTTTCCATAAATGAGTGAGATCATGTGGTATTTTTTCTTTCATTGCCTGGCTTATTTCACTTAATATAATGCTCTCCAGGTCCATCCATGCTGTTGCAAATGGTAAGAATTCCTTCTTTTTTATAGCAGCGTAGTATTCCATTGTGTAGATGTACCATAGTTTTCTAATCCACTCATCTGCTAATGGGCACTTAGGCTGTTTCCAAATCTTAGCTATGGTGAATTGTGCTGCTATGAACATATGGGTGCATATACCCTTTCTGATTGGTGTTTCTAGTTTCTTGGGATATATTCCTAGAAGTGGGATTACAGGGTCAATGGGAGCTCCATTTCTAATTTTTTAAGGAAACTCCATACTGTTCTCCACAGTGGCTGCACCAGTCTGCATTCCCACCAGCAGTGCACGAGGGTTCCTTTTTCTCCGCATCCTCACCAGCACTTGTCATTTGTTGATTTGTTGATTGCCATTCTGATAGGTGTGAGATGGTACCGCATTGTTGTTTTGATTTGCATCTATTGGATAATTAGTGACTTTGAGCATGTTTTCATATGTCTCTTGGCCTTCCTTCTGTCTTCTTTTGGACACTGAAAAAAGAGATAGAGGAAGACATAATCAAATGGAAGAACATACCATGTTCATGGATTGGTAGAATCAACATCATTAAAATGTCTATACTACCCAAAGTAATCTATAGATTCAATGCACTCCCCATTAAAATACCAATGGCATATTTCACAGACCTAGAAAGAACTCGCCAAAAATTCATCTGGAATAAAAAAAGACCTCGAATAGCCACAGCAATCCTGATAAAGAAGAACAAAGTAGGTGGGATCTCAATATCAGATTTCAAGCTGTACTACAAAGCCACTGTTCTCAAAACAGCCTGTTCCTGGCATAAGAACAGACATATAGACCAATGGAACAGAATAGAGAATCCAGATATCGACCCAAACCACTATGCTCAATTAATATTTGACAAAGGAGGCATGAACATACAATGGAGTCAAGACAGTCTCTTCAATAAATGGTGTTGGGAAAATTGGACAGATACATGCAAAAAAATGAAACTAGACCACCAACTTGCACCATACACAAAAATAAATTCAAAATGGATACAGGACTTAAACATAAGATGGGAAACCATAAAAATACTAGAGGAATCCACAGGCAGAGAAATCTCAGACACATGCCAAAGCAATTTCTTTACCGATACCACTCCAAGGGCAATGGAAGCTAAAGAGAAAAATAAACAAATTGGACTACATCAAAATAAAAAGCTTTTTCACAGCAAAAGAAACCATCAACAAAACAACAAGAAAGCCCACTGTATGGGAGAACATATTTGCAAATGTTATCACTGATAAAGGTTTAATCTCCAACATCTACAGGGAACTTATACAACTTAATAAAAGGAAGATAAATGATCCAATAAAAAATGGGCAAGGACCTAAATAGAATCTTTTCGAAAGAAGACAGAAGGAAGGCCAAGAGACATATGAAACCATTTTTAGTTTTTTGAGAAAACTCCATACTGTTCTCCATAGTGGTTGCACCAGTCTGCATTCCTACAAGCAGTGCATGAGGGTATCTTTTTCTCCACATACTAGCCAGCACTTGTCATTTGTTGATGATAGCCATTCCGACAGGTGTGAGATGCTACCTCATTGTCATTTTTAATTGCATCTCTCAGGTGATTAGTGATTTTGAGCATGTTTTCATTGTCTCTTGGCCTTCTGTAAGTACTCTTTTGAAAAGGTATCTATTTAGGTCCATTGCCCACTTTTGAATTGAGTTGTTTATCTTCCTTTATTAGGTTGTATGAGTTCCCTGTAAATGACAGAGATTAAACCCTTGTTGGAGATAACATTGGCAAATATGTTCTCCCATACAGTAGGCTTTCTTGTTGTTTTGTTGATGGTTTCTTTTGCTGTGCAGCTTTTTATTTTGATGTAGCTCCATTTGTTTATTTTCTCTTTAGTTTCCATTGCCCTAAAAGCAATATCTATGAAGATATTGCTTCATCATATGTCTGAGATTTTGCTGCCTATGGGTTCCTCTAAGATTTTTATGGTGTCCTGTCTTACGTTTAAGCCCTTATCCATTTTGAGTTTATTTTTGTATATGGTTCAAGTTGGTGGTCTAGTTTAATTTTTTTGCATGTATCTGTCTAATTTTCCCAACAGCATTTATTGAAGAGACTATCTTGACTCCATTCTATGCTCTTGCCTCCTTTGTCAAATATTAATTGAGCATAGTGGTTTGGGTCGATATCTGGGTTCTTTATCTATTCCATTGGTCTATATGTCTGTACTTGTGCCAAGCCATTTTGAAAACAGGGGCTTTGTAATATAGCTTGATATCTGGTATTGAGATCCCTCCTACTTCCTTTTTCTTTCTGATTGCTGGAGTTATTCAGGGTCATTTTTTTTCCAGATAAATTTTTGGATAGTTTGTTCTAGGTCTGTGAAATATGCCATTGGTATTTGAATGGGGAAGTGCATTGAATCTGTAGATAGTTTTGGGTAGTATGGACATTTTAATGATGTTGATTCTATCAATCCATGAACATGGTATGTTCTTCCATCTGTTTACGTCTTCCTCTATCTCTTTTTTCAGTGTCCTGTAGTTTTTCCGCATATAGGTCTTTTACCCCCTTAGTTAAGTTTATTCCTAGGTATCTTAATTTTTTTGGTGTAATGGTAAATGGGATTTTAAAAAAATCTTTCTGTAAGTTCACTATTGGTGTATAAAAATGCCATTGTATCTTGCTACATTGCCAAATTCATTTATTAAATCTAATAATTTTTGATGGAGTCTTTAGGGTTTTCTATGTACTGTTTCGTGTCATCTGTGAATAATGAGAGCTTTACTTCTTCTTTTTCAATTTGGATGCCTTTTATTTATTCTTCTTGTCTGATCATTATGGCTAGCACTCTCAGTACTATGTCAAAGAGGAGTGGTGAATGTGGGCATCCCTGTCTTGTTCCTGTTAGGTGAAATGGTTCTAGTTTTCTCCCATTGAATATGGTATTGGCTGTAGGTTTGTCATATGAGGCTTTTATTATGTTCTTGTATGATCTCTCTATTACCTTTCCTAAGGGTTTTTGATCAAGAAATGGTGTTGGATTTTTCAAATGCTTTTTCTGCATCAATTGATATGATTATATGATTTTTATCTCTCAATTTGTTTATGTGATGTATCATGTTTATTGATTTTCAGATATTGTACCATCCTTGTATCCCTGGGATAAATCCTACTTGGTCATGGTGTATGATATTTCTGGTGTAATGCTGGATCCAGTTTGCTAGAAATTTGTTGAGGATTTTGGCATCTATGTTCATGAGGGATATTGGCCTGGAATTCTCTTTCTTTGTGTTGTCTTTATACGGTTTTGGTATTAGGGTAATGCTGTCTTCACAGAAGGAGCTTGGAAGTGTTCCTTACTCTTGAATTTTTTGGAATAGTCTGAGGAAGATAGATTTTAGTTCTTCTTGAATGTTTGGTAAAATTCCCCTGTAAAGTCATCTGGCCCAGGTCTTTTGTTTACTGGAAGCTTTTTGATGACTGCTTCAATTTCCTCCATAATTATTGGCCTATTGAGCTGTTTAGATTCTTCCTGATTGAGTTTTGGAAGGTTGTATTTTTCTAGGAATATCTCCATTTCCTCTAGGTTGTCTAGTCTGTTGGAATGGAGTTGTTTATAGTATATATATTTTTATAATCCTTTGTATTTTTGTGGGATCTGTTGTTATTTTGCCTCTTTCATTTCTGATTTTTTTTTTTTTTTTTTTTTTTTTGCGTTCTCTCTCTTTGCTTCTTGGTGAGCCTGGCTAGAGGTTCATCAATCTTGTTTATTCTTTCAAAGAACCAGCTCTTGGTTTCATTGATCTTTTTTTTTTTTGGTCTCTATGTCATTTATTTCTGCCCTGATCATAATTATCTCCTTCCTTCTGCTCACTCTGGGCTTTTCTTTTGCTCTCTTTCTAATTCTTTAAGTTGTATAGTTAGATAATTTATTACCATTTTTTCCTGTTTTTTTTTTTTTTTTTTGAAATAGGCCTGTAGAGCTATGAACTTCCCTCTCCATGACTGCTTTCACTGTGTCCATAGATTTTAGATTGTTGTGTTTTCATTGGCAGTTGTTTCCAGGGTATTTTTTATTTCTTCTTTAGTCTCTTTGGTAACCCAATCATTGTTTAATAGCATGCTACTGAGCTACAAGTGTTTGAATTTTTTTATTGTTTTTATTGTTGTTTATTTCTAATATTATGCCATTGTGGCCTGAGAAGATGATTGATATGATTTCAATCTTCTTAAATTTGGAGAGACTTTGCCTGTGACTCAATATGTGGTCTATTTTTGAAAATGTCCCATGTGCACTTGAGAAGAATGTATATTTCGTGGTTTTGGGGTAAAATGTTCTGAAGATGTCAATTAAGTCCACCTGATCTAGTGAGTCATTTAGGGTTGATTTTTTTGGTATTTTTTTTTTTTTTGCCTTTTTTTAAAATTTAATTTAATTTTTTTTTTTTTAGTTTTGGAAATGCAATTTTTAAAAATTTCTTTATTGATTAAGGTGTCACATATTTGTCCTCTTCCCCCCATTCCCATCCCACACCCCTCCCCACGGATGCCCCAACCCCCTGTTGAACTTAACCGTTGGATAGGCTCATATGCATGCACACAAGTCCTTTGGTTGATCTCTCCCCCCTCCCCCCAACCTCCCCTATCCTCCCTCTGAGGCCCGCTAGTCCGATCGATGCCTCCTTGTTTCTGGTTCCGTTCTTGTTCATCAGTCTATGTTGTTCATCATTTCCCCTAGATGAGCGAGATCATGTGTCCCTAGAGATATACTTATAAGAACTGAATGTGAGACGAGCAATAATAGTTATGCTGACAGGCAAATGATTTAGTCTGCAGTGAGTTTCTTTCTGGACCAACACTTCTTTAGAGACCCAATTTCAATGTCCACCAGTTCCTTATGTGTACATGTCAGCACTGACCCCTCAGCTCTGGATGGTGGACAAATGGTGGTAACGGAGGTCCGACTCCCTCTGGTTTGGTCTCGGCCGGACCCAGGGGCACGGCTTCACCCGGACCCAGGGGCGCGTGGCCTCTCCCAGACCCAGGGGTGCGTGGCCTCACCCGGGCCCGGGACCCAGCCTCACCCGGATCCAGGGACACATGGCCTCACCCGGACCCAGGGGTACATGGCCTCACCCGAACCCGGAATCTGGCTTCACCTGGACCCAGGGGTGCGTGGCCTCTCCCAGACCCAGGGGTGCATGGCCTCACCCGGGCCCGGGACCCAGCCTCACCCGGATCCAGGGACACATGGCCTCACCCGGACCCAGGGGCGTGTGACCTCTCCCAACCCCTGGTCGTGTGGTCTCACCCGGATCCAGGGGCGCACCGCCTCACCAGGACCCGGGACCCAGCCTTACCCGGATCCAGGGACACATGGCCTCACCCGGACCCGGGCTCCAGCCTCACCCAGACCCGGGGACACATGGCCTCACCCGGACCCAGGGATACATGGCCTCACCCGGACCCAGGATTCAGCTTCACCCAGACCCAGGGGCACATGGCCTCACCCGAACCCGGAATCTGGCTTCACCTGGACCCAGGGGCACGTGGCCTCACCCAGACCCAGGGGCGTGAGGCCTCACCTAGACCCAAGGGCTTGTGACCACACCTGAACCCAGAGGCTCGCAGCCTCGCCTGGACTCGGGTCTCAGCGGGGTTTCGTCTTCTTGATCCCAATTCCTGTTGGTCAATTCCCTCTCAGCAATTCCTTCGGCCATTTTCTCAGAGCTCCAGGGCGGCTGCCGCAGAACTCGTTGGGCGGCGGGCTCGGCGAAGCTCCGGTGTGCCCGGTGCGCGGCGGCGGGCTGGTCCTGTGTCGCTGCGTCGGCCCTTGGGTCTGCAGCAGTGGCCGGTCGCCGAGCGTGTGCACCTGGCCGCTTCCAGGGCGTTGAGATTCTTGAAGGACTCGGAGGTCAGCAAGCGCGGAGTCTCCCACCCCATGTCTCCCAGGGGCTCTTCTGTCCGTGCTCGGCAGTGAGTGGAGACGTCCTCTCAGCCGGAGACCGCCGGGGGAACTGCGCCGTGCATGTTCCAGGCCGCCATTGTGTTGCCTGAGCTGTAGTTCTTAAAGTGTGGACTTTGGGTCACTGGCATCAGCATCATCCCGCATACCCCTCTCTTTTATTCTAGTTGTAGAGCATCTGCTCAGCCAGCCCTCCGGTGATTCTGGATGGTGTCTGCTCTGCTCTCCCGTCAAAGTCTCAAAATTGTTGTGGTAGGCAACGATCAGGCTTCCGCCTTATGCCTCCATCTTGGTCCTCCTTTGTATAGTTAAGTCTTAATTGTTGTTGGTGTCACTGGGAGGAATTGTCCTCCAGGCCAATTGGTCGTGAGGACCCTCTTTGTCTATATAGGAAGAGTTGCTGTGCAGGAGACATGTTTATGGGCCGGGTCTTGGTGCAGCAATGCTTTGGCGCTCACTGAGTCTGCCTCCTAAATGTGACCCTTGTGCGCGTGGTTGAAATCTGGTGTCATCTCACATCGACCACTAGATGCCCTCGTTTCTGGGTCTCCAATGTAGTGTAGGTCAGCTACTGCCTGAGGCACTCAGCAGGGAAAAGCCTCAGCTTGGATGGGGCGGAGTTAAAGAGTGGAGCCTACAACCTTGGCTTCCTGTCAGCCCCGCCCTATGAGGTTCCTGTGTCTGTGTCCCTCTGTACTCCTTGCAAACACCTCTGAGAGAAATGCGCCCTGGAGTTTCGCCCGCTGCCAAACAGTCTAGTCTCTCCCCTAATGAATCTGGATTCCCAGATTCTCGCCTGGAACTGGGTTTCAGTGTAGTTGGAACTGGGTCTCAGCGCAGTCTGGCGCTTCCGCGGCACAGGCATCAGTCCCTTCTCTGCGCACCTTCCCGTGCGCACCTCTGGAGCTCTGCCTTCCGCCACTCCTCTGTGCCTGCGCCCCACAGCCCAGATTCATTCCCCCAGTGTGCGCCTGGCTTCCCAGGGTTTCGCCCGGAACTGGGGTTCAGTGCAGTCGGAGCTGGTGTTCAGCGCAATCTGGAGCTTTTATCTCCTTCCTGCTAGTGAACGCCGGCCAGGCCGTCAGCTGCCCCCTCCTCTCCAGCTCCGTCCTCCCCACACACGCGCTTGCTCGTGTCTCCGCCCGTGTCTCCATACCTCAGGATTTTACGGCTCCTCTGATTATCCTTGTGGTTTTCTCTTTCCTTCTAGTTGTGGGCATTTCAGTCCGCCAGCTTTCCTGTGGTTCTGGATGATATCCGTTTTGACTTTTAGTTGTATTTTTGAAATTGTTGTGCCCGGCTGTAGGTTAGGTGTTTAACCTATGCTGCCATCTTGGTTTCTTCTGCTATTTTTTTTGTCTAGAGGATTTTTCCAGTGATGTCAGTGGGGTATTAAGATCCCCTACTATGATTGTATTGTTGTTTATCTCTCCCTTGATATCTTTCAGGAGGTTTTTTTTAATGTATTTGGGTGCTACTGCATTGGGTGTATATATATTTACCAGGATTTTATCCTCTTGTCGTATTGATCCCTTTAGTATTATGAAGTGGCCTTCCCTATCTCTTGTTATGGTCTTCATTTTGTAAGATATAAGTATTGCTACCCCAGCTTTTTTCTCATTTCCATTTGCCTGAAAGATATTTTTTTCATCCCTTCACTTTCAGTCTGTGTGAGTCTCTTGTTCTGAGGTGGGTTTCTTGCAGACAGCATATATATGGGTCATGTTTTTTTATCCATTCAGCCACTGATGTCTTTTGATTGGAGCACTTAGTCCATTTATGTTTAAAGTCGTTATTGATAGGTACTTGATTGTAACCATTTTTAATTTTTGTGCTTGTGTTTCTTCTTCTGTTTTTATTTCTTCTTTTTACACCAGTCCCTTTGGCATTTCTTGCATTGCTGGTTTGGTAGTGATAAACTCTCAGCCCTTTATTTTTCTTCTTCTTTTTTTTTGTTTTTGTTTGTGAAGCTTCCTATTTCCCCTTCAATTTTGACTGATAACCTTGCTGGATAGAGTATTCTTGGATCCAGTCCCTTGCTTTGCATCACTTTGTAAATTTCCTTCCATTCCTTTCTGGCCTGATGTGTTTCTGTTGAGAAATCATTTGATAATCTAATGGGAGATTCCTTGTATGTAACTTTCTGTCTCTCTCTTGCAGCCTTTAAGATTCTCTCATTGTCCTGATCATTTGCCATCATAATTATGATGAGTCTTGGTGTGGGTCTTTTCGGATCCATCTTGTTTGGGACTCTCTGTGCTTGTGTGACCTTTTTCTTCCCTAAATCAGGGAAGTTTTCTGACATTATTACTTTAAATAATTTTTCTAATCCTTGTTCCTCTTCTTGTTGTTCTGGCACCCCTATTATTCATATGTTGCTTCATTACATGTTGTCCCAAAACTCCCTTTAGGCTCTCCTCCTGTCTTTTAATTTTTTTCTCCAATTGCAGTTCAGTTTGGGTGTGTTTTGCTGTCCTGTCTTCTAATTCATGAATTCAGTTCTCCACTTCTTCTAGTCTACTGTTCAAACTTCCCATAGTTTTATTATTATTATTATTATTATTATAGCTATATCATTCTCTATTTCCTCTATAGTCTTACATAGTTGTTGATTTTTTTTCAATCACAAGGATATTTTTAACATGACATGGAGGATGCAAAAATTGGGAGGACTACTTGTTATTCTTTATTGACAGTTTTATTAATATATACTTTTTATTGGCTTATAACATCAATCTACTTTTAAATTTTGGTGCACATTTCATTTTGAAAAACAAAATAAATAATACATGACTCAGTTTCTCTAAACAGGGAATGACTGGTAAGCTTTGTGGCCAAAATAATTTTGAAGACTTCTAAAAAAGGAGAAAAATCAAAAGCTGCTTCTTTTCTGGAACCCCAAATTCCTTCAGTCCCTTCAGTATCATAAATAGATATTACTTGTACATTTTATTGGTCTGTCATATGTCAAACCAAATTGTCAGGCTAAAACCTCAGATTGTGGTGAATACTAGTCATATTCACCACTAGTTCTATAGCTGTTCTCAACAATGAGGAAAATGAGACAGAGAGATGCATGAAACCTATGTCTTAAAATTTATTGGCTGTGCCCCCAGGTCACTTAGGTCTCAGGCAGGTCCTTTCTCAGGATCCTCTTAGCAGCTGGTTAAACCTTAAGTTTAGAGAGCATGTTCACATGAGGTGATGGCTTTGCTTCTCAGTGGTGATCCTGGCATTGGGTAGAGCCACTCGACTGCATTACAAGATGTGGCTGCCCAGTGCCAGCAACAACATTCAATCTGAGTTCCTCACGGCATTGGGAACACTTTGGCCCTTGCAGAGATTCACTGCAAGTATAGAACCAAAATTATATGAATTTTTCACTGCAGGTCCTGGCTTATGCTTACTATGACAGGAACAAAGTAGAACACTCATATTGTTCTAAGATGGTGGATGCTTTGCACAACTCTGCCTCAAAGAATAACATGGTAAGCTTATTTTCACTGGGATGTTCTTCTAAGTTGCCAGGTTGCCATGGCATCTAGACCCAACATGATGGCCCCCATTTGTCTGGTGGAAAACAACAATGAGCATCTGTCAGTGAATCAGAAAGCTCTAGAGATTCTTGACCAGATTTCTCAGCCAGTGGTGGTCGTGGCCATTGCAGGACTGTATCGTACAGGCAAATCCTACTTGATGAATCAGCTTGCAGGACAGAATCACGGTGAGTGTTGTCTCAGGCAGAGGACAATTCTTTGACTCTAGCTATATCACAGTTTCTTAGTTTTCTTCACTAGTCACATGAAGAAAGAGCTAAATTTCTTTCAATAAAACAATCTACTAATTCTAATTCTTACTAATAAATTATGACCTTAATGAGTGTTATCTCAGGCCAGGGCCAATTGTTTTTACTCTAACTAAATCACAGCTTATTAATTTTCTTCCCTGGTTACATGAAGAAAGAACTAAACTCCTCTCAATAAACCAAACTTCTAAGTCTAATTCTCATCACTAAATTATTACCTTAATTTATTATATTACCATACTTATAGTTTTACTTTTGTTAAGGAAAATCCCTCCTAGTAATGCATACATTCCTTCTTTTACCTGTGCCAACACTGGGGTCTTGAAATTGTGCCTCCTCTCTTGCTCATAACATGTATTGCTTTCTCTATAGAATTTTGCTTTTCCCATGAATATGTAAAGATAATTGCATATCTATCATAATGCTTAAATATTTTTGTTTGTTCACATCCCATTGTGGTTAACAACCTCTCCCACACCATTTGCCATTTTTATTTTTATCACTTTGATTGGAAAAATAATCTCTGAATTTCTTTTTCTTTAGACATCTCTCTTCTATCCACTTCTATTTGGCCTTTACTGGACCATTCTTTAAAATGCTCTTATATAGTATTCAGTGACCTTCATTATGTCTGATTTGTGGATGCACTTCACCTCCATTTTGAGCTCTTGTTGGGTGTCATTTTCACAGTTAACATTCATCTCCTCCTTCAAATAGATGACACACAAAGTAAAGCATTCTTACAAAATAGAAAAAGCACTATCTGATATTCTGGGGTACTTCCATTCCAAAAACATCTGACTTTGTAGTCCCTTGTCTACTTAGATTGTCTATCGTCACTGTGGTTTGGGTCTCCCCTTCCTTTATAGGTTTCCCTCTGGGCTCTACGGTGCAGTCTCAAACCAAGGGCATCTGGATGTGGTGTGTGCCTCACCCCTATAAGTCTGATTGCACTCTGGTCCTTCTAGACACCGAGGGCCTGGGCGATGTGGAAAAGGTAAGGCAGAGAGTCACAGATAAAATGGTTTCATTCTGGATAGTCTCATAATGATCTCTTTAACTTAACTGCTTCATCTACTTGTGAAATCAAGAAATCGAACTATATATCAGGCAAAGGCTCGATTGTCTGACTCTTATTTCTAGGTAAGGTGTCATGCTACATTGAGGAAATTTTCTTTTATTTTTCAGCAGTGCATGAATAATTTGATTCAATTTAATAAACAATTGCTGAGCACTATATTCTCAGGTCTCTAGTTAGTACTGTAAAAGCCCTGCCCTCAAAAAGTCTGCAGTCCTATGGTGAAGTTCACCAAGTACTCACCAAGCATTATGGAAGACTTGAGACACCTCTGAATGAGATAGCTCTGTAAAAGCATGTGATTGTCCTACAACATTTTAAGATGGGTCTTTGATATTTTAGTTTTCTAGTAAAGGGTAAAATGAATGATTTCTCCTTTTCTGCTTTAGTTTGAGACTTATTTGAAAATAGTACCTAAATTTCTACAACTTTCTATTTCTACCCAAAAAAGACTTAGAAATTTTGTGTTTATTTTTATATATCAAACAGTCTTACTGTCTAAATAACCTATTGTTTGTTGCCAAAACCGGTTTGGCTCAGCGGATAGAGTGTCGGCCTGCGGATAGAGCGTTGGCCTGCGGACTCAAGGGTCCCAGGTTCGATTCCAGTCAAGGGCATGTACCTTGGTTGTGGGCACATCCCCAGTAGGGGGTGTGCAAGAGGCAGCTGATCGATGTTTCTAACTCTCTATCCCTCTCTCTTCCTCTCTGTAAAATATCAATAAAATATATTAAATAACCTACTGTTTGTAATAAGTGCCACTTCTTATTATAATCATTTTTTAAAATTGGGGTTTGGAATATAAATGGACATATCATTTTTTCTAGGTATTTTTTCTAGGTATCAAAATTTTCTAGGTATTTTCCACTTTTGCTCTGGGGAACAACTTTAGACAGTGTTTATAATAGAACGAAAATTCTGTATTGTGCCGTTATTTAGACCTGCTGTGTTTTATATGAACAAATTAACCCCTTCGTTAAGGTCCTTCATCTGGTTGCAGTAGGCTCACTATTGAGCTTTAACTTCTTGACCTACCCTCTGTTCCAGTCAGATCAAATAACTACTTTTATTGAAAAGACTTCTGTATGCTGCCGTGTCTACTTTTGCTTCTGGGGGTCTTTCCATGTGCAGGATACCCTCATTTATTCAAAGTCATACTCTACTAAGTCTTTAATTTTCAATCAAGGTGCTGAGGAAGACTTCATGTTATGTAAAATGTTACAGCTTTCAGAGCTCTGGTCTTCCATGACAGACTTGTAAATTTTAATTTAATACTTCTTAAAATTTATATTTATTATTGAAAGTATTACACATTTTTCTCTTCTTCCCCTCCTATTGACCACGTCTTCCCCACACCTATCCCTCTGCAGGCCTTCAGCATGCTATTGTCAGTGTCCATGTTTTGCGCATATATGCATATAAGTTCCTTGGTTGATCTCTTTCCTCCCTCCAACCTTAATTTACTATTATAGCTACAGGTTCCAATGCTTATATACATTACTTTGATGAAAGCATCCTGTAGATATTATTCTTGTTATATTTCTTGCTATAGTCTTCATGGCTTTGAAATAGTCACCTTGAAAGTAATATTTGTCATTTTAAACTGCTTTTTAATTTTAACAACAGTGGAAATATTCAGTAGCATCCCATAAACATTGCTTGAATATATCTCTAGTTATGTTAACTATGGAATATTTTATATAGTCCATGACCAAAACTATATGTAGAATAAATATGTACTAACACCGTTCATTTAACGAAGTGGTCGGCAAACTCATTAGTCAACAAAGCCAAATATCAACAGTACAACGATTGAAATTCCTTTTGAGAGCCAAATATTTTAAACTTAAACTTCTTCTAATGCCACTTCTTCAAAATAGACTCGCCTAGGCCATGGTATTTTGTGGAAGAGCCACACTCAAGGGGCCAAAGAGCCACATGTGGCTTGCAAGCCGGTTTGCCAACCACGGACTTAACGTAATAGCACACCAGGTGCTGCACTAAGTTATTTTATACATTATTTTATTTCATCCAATTCATTAAAAAGAAAACCCTGTGATGACAAAAATCACAGTCACAAGTAATGTTTTTGTAATTGCTAAAGCTCATATCTATATTTATTCCCGTCTTCAAACTAACTTGTTTGCATGGTGAGTACATTATCTGAAATAAAAGGAAGGACTGTTAGACTTAGTGTCTGAATGAATTTCTATAGGGTAAACCCCTAAATGTCTTGCCATAATGTACTTCCAGGGCGACCCTAAGAATGACTCGTGGATCTTTGCCCTGGCCGTGCTTCTGTGTAGCAGCTTCGTCTACAACAGCCTGAGCACCATCAACCACCAGGCCCTGGAGCAGCTGCAGTATCCTTCCAGGAACCCAACCTCCATGTGTCATGGAGGCTGTGGGAATGGAGATCCAGTCAGTTTTTCCTTTCCTCTCACTTAGTTGCTTTTGGTAGACCAAAAGGAACCAGAGTGAAAGAGAGTGTTTGTAATACTATTTTTTTTAATTATTGAAATATGGAAATTGTGGGTAAAAAGTTTATTTTCCTTAGCCAGGTCCTAGTTATGTGACAGAGCTGACAGAACTCATCAGGGCAAAGTCCTCTCCTAAATCAGATGGAATAGAAGATTCAATAGAGTTTGTGAGTTTCTTTCCAGACTTTATCTGGGCCGTACGGGATTTCACCCTGGAGCTGAAGTTAAATGGCCACCCTATCACAGCAGATGAGTACCTGGAGAATGCCTTGAAGCTGGTTCTAGGTAACATAGTGTAGCTGGGCAGTGGATGGTCCAATACAGGGTGGGAGGTACTAAACATCATGTCTGAAGTTGCATTTGTACTTGAGACTAGAAGAAGTCTGCAGAAACAGTGGCTGGGAATGGGTTGAAAAGGTCTATGGACTGGAGTTTAAGTTCACTTGAGAAAAGTTTATCATAAAGTAGAGTAAAACTATTCATAACCCATTTGTTCTTTATACATTGTAATTTAGAATCCAATTGTAATTTTGAAAACAGTGCTGCTAAAGCCTTCTAAAGAGCAGGTACTTATGTTTATTATTTAAGCTTCTGCTTTTCTGTGTTGAGGAAAACAGCTGATCAAATACTTGTTTGGCATAAAATTACAATAAAAAGCCTACTAATGAAAAAATATCTTTCATGTAATTAGACATAAGTCTTCTAAACATGGGCATATAATTTTCTAATATCTTTATATGTATGTTATTTATAAAAATGACTTTATGTTTTCATAAACCTGAAGTAGTATATTTTGTGTTTCAATCTACCCATTTGTGTAATTTTTTATAATTATCAGAATATAATTTTAATTTCTAAATCAAAGATTTTTAAAGATAATTTTATTTTCTTATTTTAAATTTTATTTTATTGTTTAAAGTATTACAAATAGTAGTACTTATGTCTCCTTTTTTTTCCCCATTGACCTTCCCCCAGACTCCCCTATCCTCTGGCACATGCCGTCCACGCCCTCCCTCCCCACTGTCTTGTGTCCATTGGTTATGCTTATATGCATGCATACAAGTCCTTTGGTTGATCTATCCCCCACCGCCAACCCTCCCCTGCCTTCCTGCTGTAGTTTGACAGTCTGTTTGATGCTTCTGTGCCTCTGTATCTATTTTTGTTCATGAGTTTATAATGTTCTTTATATTCCACAAATGACTGAGATCATGTGGTATTTATCTTTCACCGACTGGCTTATTTCACTTAGCATAATGCTCTCCAGTTCCATACATGCTGTTGCAAATGGTAGGAATTCCTTCTTTTTTATAGCAGCTTAGTATTCCATTGTGTAGATGTACCAAAGTTTTCTAATCCACTCATCTGCTGATAGGCATTTAGGCTGTTTCCAAATCTTAGCTATTGTAAATTGTGCTGCTATAAACTTAGGGGTGCATATAACCTTTCTGATTGGTGTTTCTGTTTTCTTGGGATATATTCCTAGAAGTGGTATTACTGGGTCAAATGGAAGTTCCATTTTTAATTTTTTTAAGGAAATACCATACTGCTTTCTACAGTGGCTGCATCAGTCTGCATTCCCACCATGAGTGAAGGAGGGTTCCTTTTTCTCCACATCCTCGCCAACACTTGTTGTTTGTTGATTTGTTGATGATAGCCATTTTGGCAGGTGTGAGATGGTATCTCATTGTTGTTTTGATTTGCATGTCTTGGATGATTAGTGATTTTGAACATGTTTTCATATGTCATTTGGTCTTCTGTATGTCCTCTTTTGAAAAGTGTCTATTTAGGACATTTGCCCATTTTTTGATTGGATTGTTTATCTTCCTTTTGTTAAGTTGTATGAGTTCCCTGTAAATGTTGGAGATTAAACCCTTGTCAGAGATAACATTGGCAAATATGTTCTCCCATGCAGTGGGCTTTCTTGTTGTTTTGTTGATGGTTTCTTTTGCTGTGCAGAAGCTTTTTATTTTGATGTAGTCCAATTTGTTTATTTTCTCCTTAGTTTCCATTGCCCTAGGAGCTGTATCAATAAAAATATTGCTTTGAAAAATGTCTGCTACTTTGGTGCCTATGGCCTCTTCTAAGATTTTTATGGTTTCCCATCTTACATTTAAGACCTTTATCCATTTTGAGTTTATTTTGTGTATGGTGTAATTTGGTGGACTAGTTTAATTTTTTTGCATGTATCTGTCCAATTAATTTTCCCTGTAACATTTATTGAAGAGAATATCTTGACTCCATTGTATGCTCTTGCCTCCTTTGTAAAAAATTAATTGAGCATAATG
The DNA here is from genome assembly GCF_027574615.1 of Eptesicus fuscus. Taxonomy (NCBI): domain Eukaryota; kingdom Metazoa; phylum Chordata; class Mammalia; order Chiroptera; family Vespertilionidae; genus Eptesicus; species Eptesicus fuscus. The sequence goes on from NC_072481.1 coordinate 66,597,870, forward strand.
GCATGTGTCCATTTCTGCGTTTTCTGTTCTGTTCCATTGGTCTATATGTCTGTTCTTGTGCCAGTACCAGGCAGCTTTGAGAACAGTGACTTTGTAATATAGTTTGATGTCTGGTATTGCGATCCCTCCTACTTTGTTCTTCTTTCTCAGGATTGCTGTAGCTATTCAGTATCTTTTTAATTCGGATGAATTTTTGGAGAGTCTGTGTTAGGTCATTGAAGTATGTAGTTGGTATTTCATGGGGATTGCATTAATTTATAGATTGGTTTGGGTAGTATGGTCATTTTTATGATCTTGATTCTACCAATCCATGAACATAGTATATTCTTCCATTTGTTCATGTCTTCCTCTATCATGTTTTTCAGTGTTCTGAAATTTTCTGAGTACAGGTCCTTTATCTCCTTGGTTAAATTTATTCCTAGGTATCTTAATTTTTGTTGTTGTTGTTGTTGTTGCAATGGTAAATGGGATTTCTTTTTTAGTTTCTTTTTCTGTGAGTTCATTATTTGTATATAGAAAAGCCATAGACTTCTAGGTGTTAATTTTGTTTCCTGCTACATTGCTGAATTCATTTACTAAGTCTAGTAGTTTTTTTATAGAGTCTTTGGGGTTTTCTATATACAATATCATTTCATCTGTGAATAAGGACAGTTTTACTTCTTCTTTTCCAATTTGGATGCCTTTTATTTCTTTTTCTTGTCTGATCACAATGGCTAGTACTTCCAGTATTATATTGAATATGAGTGGTGAGAGTGGGCATCCCTGTCTTGTTCCTGTTCTTAGGGGAAATGGTTTTAGTTTTTGATCATTGAGTATGATGTTGGCTGTGGGTTTGTCATATAAGGCTTTTATTATGTTGAGGTATGATCCTTCTCTTCCCATCTTGCTGAGCGTTTTTATCAAGAAAGGGTGTTGGATTTTGTCAAATGCTTTTTCTGCATCAATAGATATGAGTATATGGTTTTTACCTCTCAGTTTGTTTATGTGGTGTATATGTTTATTGATTTGTGGATATTGTACTATCCTTGCATCCCCGGAATATATCTCACTTGGTCATGTTGTATGATCTTTTTAATGTAATGCTGGATTGGATTTGCTAGAATTGTGTTGCGAATTTTGGTGTCTATGTTCATTAGGGATATTAGCCTGTCTATTTCTTTGTATTGTCTTTATCTGGTTGTGGGATTTGGGTAATGGCTGGCTTCCTAGATAGAGCTTGGAAGTATTTCCTCCTCTTGAATTGTTTGGAATAGTCTGAGGAGAATAGCTTTTATTTCTTTTTTGAATGTTTGATAAAACTCCCCTGTGAAGCCGTCTGGTCCAGGTTTTTTGATTGTTGGAAGTTTTTTTTTATTACTGCTTCAATTTCCTCCATAGTTATCGACCTATTCAGATTTTTTGATTCCTCCTGCATGATTTTTGGAAGGTCTTATGTTTCTGTCATGTGCATTTCTTCTAGGTTGACCAGTTTGTTGGAATAGAGTTGTTCATAGTTTTTTGTTTTTTTTTCCAATCCTTCATATTTATGTGGGGTCTGTTGTTATTTCGCCTCTTTCGTTTCTGATTTTGTTTATTTGGGTCTTCTCTCTTTGGTTCTTGGTGAGCCTGGCCAGAGGTTCATCAATCTTGTTTATCCTTCCAAAGAACCAGCTCTTGGTTTTATTGCTCTTTTGTATTGTTTTTTTTAGTCTCTATGTCATTTATTTCTGCTCTGATCTTTATAATTTCCTTCCATCTGCTCACTCTGGGCTTTTCTTGTTGCTTTCTTTCTAATTCTTCATGTTGCAGAGTGAGATTGTTTATTATCACTCTTTCTTTTTTCTTTTTTTTTTTTGTGGGGGGGTGGGGTTGAGGTAGGCCTGAAGAGCTATAAACTTTTCTCTCAGGACTGCTTTCACTGTGTCCCATAGATTTTGGATTGTTGTGATTTTATTGTTGTTTGTTTCTAGGATGTTTTTTATTTCTTCTTTGATCTCTTTGGTAACCCAATCATTGTTTAATAGTATGCTATTCAGCCTCCAAGTGTTTGAAGTTTTGTGATTGTTTTTATTGTAGTTGATTTCTAATTTTATGCCATTGTGATCTGAGAAGATGCTTGATATGATTTCAATCTTCTTGAACTTGGAGAGACTTTGCCTGTGTCCCAATATGTGGTCTTTCTTAAAATGTCCCATGTGTGCTTGAGAAGAATGCATATTCTGTAGTTTTAGGGTGGAATGTTCTAAAGATGTCAATTAAGTCCATCTGATCTAGTGAACCATTTAGGATTGCTGCTTCTTTGCTGATTTTTCATCTAGAGGATTTATCCAGTTATATTAATGGGATATTAAAGTCTCCTACTATGATTGTATTGCTGTCACTCTCTCCCCTGATATCTTCCAAAAGTTTTTTAAAAAAATGTATTTTGGTCCTCCTGCATTGGGAGCATATATGTTTACCAGAGTTATATCCTCTTGTGGTACCGATCTCTTTAAAATTATGAAGTGGCCTTCCTTGTCTCTTGTTATGGTTTTCACTTTGAGGTCTAATTTGTCAGATATAAGTATTGCTACCCCAGCATTTTTTCATTTCCATTTGTCTGATAGATATTTTTCCACCCCCTCACTTTCAGCCTGTGTTTGTCCTTTGTTCTGAGGTAGGTCTCCTGTAGACAGCATATATATGGGTCATGTTTTCTTATCCATTCAGTCACTCCATGTCTTTTGATTGGAGCATTGAATCCACTTAAGTTTAATGTTATTACTGATAGGTACTTGTTTGTAGCCATATCTGTACTTTATGCCTGGGTTCCTTCCTCCCTGTCTATTTCTTCTCTTTACATCATTCCCTTTAGCATTTCTTGCATTGCTGGCTTGATAGTGATAAACTCCCTTACCATTTTTTTTTCTCTACAAAGTTGCTGATTTCCCCTTCAATTTTGATTGATAGTCTTGCTGGGTAGAGTATTCTTGGATTCAGTCCTTTGCTTTGCATCACTTTGTATACTGCTTCCATTCTCTTCTAGCTTGGTGTGTTTCTGTTGAGAAATCATTTGATAATCTAAGGAGGGATCCTTTGTAGGTAACTTTCTGTCTCTCTCTTGTAGCCTTTAACCTTTTGCACTCGAATGGCGAGTGTGACTCGACACGGTTAGCATTAGAATAAAGGAATTGAGAAAAAAGCAAGCGAGTGCAAAGGGTTAAGATTCTCTCTTTGTCGTTAACATTTGCCATTGTAATTATGACGCGTCTTGGTGTGGTTCTTTTGGGATTCATCTTGCTTGGAACTCTCTGTACTTGTGTGACTTTTTTCTTCCCCATATCAGGGAAGTTTTCTGTCATTATTTCTTTAAATAGATTCTCTAATCCTTGCTCCTCTTCTTGTCCTTCTTGTACCTCTATTATATGTATGTTACTTCATTTCATGTTGTCGCAAAGCTCCCTTAGGCTTTCCTCCTGCTTTTTAATTTTTTTCTCCAGTTGGTGTTCAGATTGGCTTGTTTTTCTACCTTATCTTCTAACTCACTAATTTGGTCCTCTGCTTCCTCTAGTCTACTCTTGAAACCTTCCATGGTGTTTTTGATTGTAGCTATATCACTTTTGATTTCTTCCTGATTTTTGGATACGTTGTTGATTTTCATGTCCATCTGGTTTATGAACTATATGACTATTACTCTTAATTCTTTTTCTGTCATATGGCATGCCTCCATTTCACTTATTTCCTTTCATGGTGATTCCTCTTTTTCTTTCCTCTGGGGATTGTTTCCTTGTCTTCCCATTCTAGCTATTGCCAGAAGGTCCAAATGCCAAGTTGCAGGGGCCTGAGCTGTGTGCAGTGGGAACGTTGCACCACCTGAGTGTCACTGAAGAGCTCTGATACTGAGACTTGTGGCTGCCATGGGTCAGTGGGTGCCACGTGCTCCATGAATCAGAGTCAGTGATGTTCAGTGTGACCTTGTGCATGCACCTAGAATCAGGGAAACTGCATGTGCCACACTGAAAAAAATAAGTCCCTGCGTTTGTGCACCCAAAATCAGAGTCCCCTGGCATGCACCAGGAGTTAACGTCCCTGTGTGCACATGCTGAGAATTGAGTTTCTGAGTCTCTGTAGCTTGGTGTTGCCTCGAGCTGAGAATCAGGGTCCCTGTGTGCGTATGTGCCATGAATTGGAGTCACAGGCACTCAGTGTGCATGCACTGAGAATCAGGGATCCCGTGTGCATGCGATGAGAAATAGAGTCCTATCATGTGCATGCCAAGAGTCAAGTTACTGGTTTTTAGTGCTGCCTTCCTATGCTCTGGAAAGGCATGATTTGGTGTCTGGCAGTCATCAGCTGTGGATTGGGAAGATTTTTGCTACTGGGACTTTGCACCCTTGATTGGATTTGTGCACCCAGCGGCAGCTCACAGAGGCACCCAGGGGCTGTTTGCCAAGGCGGAGCATTCAGAGGGGCCCTAGCCTTGAAGCTGCATGACCTGCCATGTCTGTGGGCAGGCAGCAAGGAAGGGGGTAGTCCCAATTTCTACTGCCAGAGTGTGCACCTTTGTTTGGATACAAGCACACCCAGCGGGGGCTCATAGCGACACCAAAGAGCCACCTTTGAGGCAGTGGGCTCAGGAGGCCTGTGTGCTGGAAAGGTGCAAGTGGTGTCTGGAAGTCAGCAGCCAGGGATAGGGAAGTCACATTTACTGCTCAGGAGTTGTGCACCCTTGGAGGTGGAAGTCCTATGGTCTGCAGGTCTGTGGGTAGGACAGCAGGATATTGACTGGAGTGGCTGAAGGGTCGGGGCAGGGTCTAAGGCCAATCTGGGTGGTGGTGCTGATGAATTCCCAGAAGAGGCTGCTGTTCCCTTCAAGATGGCAAGGGCTCTGTGCCCGGACACTGTAGCCCAGGGAGTGCCCACGACAGCGATGGTAGGTGCTCCCTGTCCAGGAGAGCCCGTTCTGCCAGCCTCTGATATTCCTGCTGGATTTAAATGTCCCTCACTCACTGACACCTATTTTCAATTGTAGTTTACACTCAATATCATTTTGTATTATTTTCAAATATATAGCATAGTAGTTAGATAACACATACTTTACAACAAGATCCCCCTTATATTTCAAGTAGCCACCTGGCACCATGCATAGATATTACATTATTAACTATATTCCATATGCTGTTTTTTACATCCCCATGAATATTTTGTAACTACCAACTTGTATTTGTTAATGCCTTCACTTTTTTCAACCCCACTCTCCTCATGCAGCCATCAACATTTTTTTCTATATGTATTAGTCTGTATCAATTTTGTTTGTTTATTTTGTTCTTTAGAATTCACAGATAAGTGAAGTCATATGATATTTGTCTTTTTCTGTCTAACTTATTTCACTGAGCACAGTACTCTCTAGATTCATCCATGCTATCTCAAATGATACGATTTCATTATTTTTTTTTAATCATTGAGTAGTATTTCATTTTGTATATTACTATCTATTCTTTATCTACTTATCTCTTTTGGGGCACTTAGGTTACTTTCATATCCTGGCTATTGTAAATAATGCTACAATGAAAATAGGAGTCATATATTCTTTTGAATTAGTGTTTTGGATTTCTTCAGATATATAATCAGAAGTGAAGTCACTGGGCCATAAGGTAGTTCTATTTTTAATTCTTTGGAGAAACCTCCATTCTCTTTTCCATAGTAACTTTACAAATATGCATACCAACCAATAGTGCCAACACTTATTGTTTGCTGGTTTATTGATGAGAGCCTTTTGGACAGGCATGATGTGATATCTCATTGTGGTTTTAATTTGCATATCTTTGATGATTAGTGATGTTGTACATCTTTTCACACCTGTATTGGCCACCAGTATGTCCTTTTTGGAGAAGTTTTTATTCAGGTCCTCTGCTCACTTTTAAATCAGATTGTTTGTTCCTATGGTGAATAGTATAAGTTCTTTATAAATTTTGGTTATTAACACCTTATCAGATGTGTCATTGGAGAATATGTTCTCCCATTCAGCTGGTTGTTTGTTTGCTTATGGCTTCCTTTGCTGTACAAAAACTATTTAGCTTGCTGTAGTCCCATTTGTTTATTTATTTTGTTTCCCTTACCAGAGGAGAGATATAAAAAGAAATACATTGCTAAGAAAAATACCTGAGATTTTACTTTCTATGTTTTCTTCTAGTAGTTTTATGATTTTGAGTCTTAACATTTAAGCCTTTAATCCATTTTGAGCTTATTCTGGTATATAGTGTAAGAAGGTCATATAGTTCCTTTTTTTTTTTTTTTTGGCGGGTATTTGTCCAATTTTTCTCCACATCATGTATTGAATAAACTGTCTTTACCCCATTGTATATTGTTTTGCCTCCTTTGTCATCTATTACTTGATCATATTTGTGTGGGTTTATTTCTGAACTCTGTCATGTTCCATTGATCTATTTGTCTGTTTTTATTCCAGCACTATGCTGTTTTAATTACCATAGCATCCTATATAATGAAGAGCTAATATACAAATGGTCATCATGCCCTCATGCCCTTGCCCTTGAGCTGGAACTGCTCACTCAACACTGGGGAGAGAGGGATGGGGACCAGCCAGGCACAAATGAATTGGGGAGAGAGGAATGGGGACCAGCCAGGCACAAATGAGCTTGTGAGAGAAGAATGGGCAACAGCCAGGCTACAGCCCAAGAGAGGGACAAGCCACCTGCCCCAAGATCCTGGGCTCCAGCAGCTGCGACTGCACCTGCGCCTACAGCCTGGGAGAGGGACAAGCCGCCTTACCCGCAGTCCTGGGTGCCAATAGCTGCATTTGTGCCTGCGGCCTGGGGGAGGAAAAAGCCACCTGCCCTGCAGTCCTGGGTGCCAGTGGCTGCGCCTGTGGCCCGGGAGAGAAACAAGGAGAGAAACAAGCTTCCTGCCCCGAGGTCCCGGGCATCAGTGGCTGGGGCTGTGGCCTGGGAGAGGGACAAGCCACCCGCCCCATGGTCCCAGGGTATTAACAAGAGAGGGACAAGCTGCATGTGCCACAGTCCTGGGCACCAATGGCTGTGTCTGCACCTGCAGCACAGGAGAGGGACAAGTTGCCCAATCCATGGTCCTGGACACCAGCACCTGTGGCTGTGGCCCAGGAGAGGGACAGGTTGCCTGCCCCGTGGTCCTGGGCACCTGTGGCTGTGGCCCGGGCAAGCTGCCCACTCATGGTCCCCTGAAGCTGTGGCTGGCCTGGGTGAAGCTGGCCTGGGTCCCAGATGCCTGAGACTAGCTGGAGGAGGGAATCCTGGGTCCTGGTTGTGGGGCGAGGCAGAGGCAATTAGTGGCAATCAGGCCAGCAGGGGAACAGTTAGGGCAGATCAGGTCAGTAAGGGAGCAGTTAGGGGCAATCAGGCAGGCAGGCAGAGGGATTAGGGGTGATCAGTCAAGCAGGCAGGCGAGCAGTTAGGAGCCAGCAGTCACAGATTGTGAGAGGCAGTCGGACATCCCCCGAGAGGTCCCGGATTAGAAAAGGTGCAGGCTGGGCTGATGGACCCTCCGCCCCTCTGCACGAATTTCATGCAGCTGCCTAGTTGTATTATAGTTTGATATCAGGTAGCATGATACCTCCAACTTCGTCCTTCTTTCTCAGTATTTCTGTGGCTACTCAGGATCTTTTATGGTTTTATATACATTTTTGGATTATTTATTGTAGTGATTTGAAAAACACCAATGGTATTTTGAGAGGGATTGTGTTGAATCTATAGATTTCTCTGGGCATTTTAGACATTTTAATTATGTTAATTCTTTCTATCTGTATTATAGCCTTTTTTCAATTTCCACATATTTATTCATGCTACAATTTCAAAATAATAAAAATATTTGAATGGGTTATGTTTACATGGGCATGTAGGTATCTGATGAAACTTTGGAAGAAATACCACTTCTGATTTATACATTCTTGATTTCATGTTTCTATTTATGGTTTCTCAAAACAGTGAGAAATGGGCTAAACACAACAGCAAAGCTATCAAATGAAATATAGTTCTTTACCTTAAAGAATTTAGTGACTAATGGTGATATCTTAAAATTATGTTTTAGCTATATTTACTCTTCACTTTTCAGGGGTTTTAATTTTTTTTAAAAAAGCTAATGCTGTCCACATTATTTTTAGCATCTAAACAGTTTTCCTTAGATAATCTGGTGTTATTTCTAACATTGCTTCATTAAGTCTTGTTAGGGCTCTTCATTGTGATCCACAGCTTCATTTACCATGGGATCAAGTAGACCAAAAACTTACATTTGACCCATGTTTCTGTTATTCATTCAGTAGCTAATATTGACAATATAGACAATACTCTACAATTTTTAAGTCTGATAACAGCAATAGTTTGTTGTTGTTTTCTAGGCATATTTAATCTCTTCCAAAATTTTCCCCCAGAGTTGAATTATTGGTAAATTTGATGTTGAAGAAGCATTTGGATGTCCATGCTAAAGGAGTTATAAACAAGTTATACAGAGAGAATGCCGCAAAGATACAAAAATCCCTGTCATGAAAATCTTTAGGTCCCTAGTCCTCAGACTGCTTTTACTATAATACCTGTTTTTGTTTTTGTTTGTTTTAATCTTTCAGGCATGAATCACAAAGCTCAAATATCTAATCTCCCTAGAGAGTGCATCCGGCATTTCTTTCCAAGACGGAAGTGTTTTGTCTTTGATCGGCCAACAAATGACAAAAAACTCCTAGCCAATATTGAGAAGGTTGCAGACAACCAACTGGATTCTAACTTCAAGGAACAAATAAAGAATTTCTGTTCATACATCTTCACCCAGGGGAGAACCAAGACCCTCAGAGAGGGAATCATGGTCACTGGGAAACGTGAGTCTCCATTTCACATTTTGTGGGGTCTAATATTTGTTGAATATATTATAGGATGTGTTCTCTAGGATTTCCTTTTGATTTTATATAGAATTATGTGGAATCAAACACATAGATATTCATACTCCATGAAGACACATGTATACGTATCACACTTTTGGGTGTTCATAAATTCATCTCCAAAATTACAACCTTTGACAGCAAAATCTGCAGTATCCATAGATATAAAACATCTACTAAAAATGAATCACTAACTGGGGATAAAAAACAGATTACACTATTTCCTTAATTGAAGTCCTTTATAATGAATGAGATTTGCAAGAAGAATACAAAATATATTTTGGGCATTTAGAGCAATTTAATAATGCATCTTAGCCCATAAAGCTCTGAAAATTTACAGGAAGCTTCAGAATTCAGAAGAATATAGGATCACATTTACGCAGCCTCATCTGTCTACCTATGTAAGCACTTTGCTTCTAAGATTTTCAATGGGAAATTATGTTTTCCAGATATCTTTTAATATGTTAGATAAAGGTGAATATTGAATTATTTTAGCCTTGTGATTTAAAGAAACATAAAAATTAAGAGTCAATGGAACAGTATTGTTACTGGAGGAAATATGTTCTTCTATTATGGTGTTGTGAGAAAGGAATTTCAGGGACCCTGTTGTAGGAGGAGTTTTAAGCGATAATGGCAAGGCTTATTAAAGTGAAAAGCAAAGTACACTCTCAGGGAGACAGAGAGCTGGCAGACTAGAGGGCAGCTACTGCCCTGAGGTATTTGTTAACCTTCCCCATATATATTTGGGTTTGGGAAAGGGCAGGATTTCTTGAAAATTATCCAATTTCTTTTCTGTTTTCTTCAGGGCTTGTGATCTTTCCCTAGGCATTCTTTCCCTTAATTTTTCCCAGTTTTGTGCCCTCCCCTACTTATGGTCCACATTTTGGCTCCTATTGCACATGCTTCCTAGTTCTGCTTGGTCATTGGGCTCCTATTGTTCAGGTACTTAGTAAAGGAATTCCCTCTGCACCATTTTCTCCCATCCTGGTTAGCTGGGTGGACTCCCCAGTGTGACTCTAAGGCTATTTTTTCCTACTTAATCATGCTTAATCAGAATCTGATTCCATTAACTCTCTGGTCTCTTGTTAATATCTAACTATCTGCGTACACCAATAATAGTAGAAGGAAGTAGTGTGTGTGTGTGTGTGTGTGTGTGTGTGTGTGTGTGTGTGTGTGTGTTTGTGTGTTTGGTTGTGAGAGACAGAAAGACAGAAGACATTTAGCAATATAGTCGCTGAATCATAGATCCAATTGAGTAATATCCCTTAAATTTCCTGGCTTATTAGGGCTAAGGACTCTGGTGGTGACTTATGTGGATGCCATCAACAGTGGAGCAGTGCCTTGTTTGGAGAATGCGATGATGACTCTGGCCCAAATTGAGAACACTGGGGCCGTTCAGAAGGCAGCCAACCACTACAGCGAGCAGATGGCCCAGAGAGTGAGCTTCCCCACAGACACCCTGCAGGAGCTACTGGACCAGCATGCAGCCTGTGAGAAGGAAGCCATAGCAATCTTCATGGAGAACTCCTTCAAGGATGACAACCAGGCATTCCAGAAAAATCTTGTGGTACTTTGTCTTAGTATTTATTTACCCTTTGTGACCTTTCCATTCTAAATCAAGCCTAGAAGAGCTTTTCTGACCCCAGTCCTCCTCTCTCACTCACGGATCCAGTGGTCTGGATTTTTATAAGAGATACTGTTTAAAAAGACTGTATTTTCTTCTCCCTCTCCCCACCAAACATCAGGTACTTTATGTAAAAATTTCTCTGGTCTCTGATGCATAATCAGTATAGATGTCTTTCTGAACTGAATGCTTATATTGAATTCAAGCCTGCCCAGAATACCAAAAATTCATTCCTAGCCTAGTCACTTTCTTGAAGGAATCTCCCACTCTCAGGAACCAAATGTCTCTTAACAGACCCTCATACCAGGCTATTTTCAACTCCTATGGCTCCTTGTTGTATCATTGTGTCATTGAAGATGGAATTAACAAAAGTTACAGCTGCAGGGAGCCATAGAGATAAGGGAATTCAACACCAACATTTTTGATGAAGAACCTGAGACCCAAGGGGGTTAGAAGCTTTCTGCTGCCTCACATAGAATTTTCAGGGTTGTGATTAAATCAAGTCTTGTAATTCCTGTTTTATTCCATGTCCTTCAACAGAATGCTTTTCTCATGAGGATCACAGGTAGACTTCCTTCCACCAGATTCTTTGGAATTTTTTCTCCTCTGTTCCTTTCTCCTTTGTGACAGCCCTCTATACTTTCCTTGCAGGAAATCATAAAAGATAAGAAGGATGGGTTCTTGCTGCAGAATGAAGATGCATCTGTTAAATACTGTCAGGATAAACTTGAGCAGCTTTCCAAGTCCCTAATGGAAAGTATTTCAGCAGGCATTTTCTCTGTTCCTGGTGGTCACAAGCTCTACATGGAAACAAAGGAAAGGATTGAACGGGACTACTGGCAAGTGCCCAGGAAAGGAGTGAAGGTGAGGAATAAGGGAAGCATAGGGATCCTGCAGATTAAAGTCAAGAGGGTCTCCTGGAAATCGGTCACAGCACCAGTTGTGGGTCATATCGGGGCATGTGCTATCATGACTGTTTTAGCATTAAAGGCCCATTAATTGGTCTTTCTTCCTGATTAGAATCACAATGTCCATTCTCACAAATGAATATAGATTTCTGAAATCCATAAAAGACAGAAGAGAAATAATCATTTTCCATCAAACAATATGACATTCAGTGTGTTAAAGGCAAACAATTTATAAGTTAAGGTCAGAGTTTTTATATTCAAGACTGATCAAAAGAGAAAAGGAAGTCAATCATATACACAATTGCATACAAAGTTAAAATACTTATGAATCTGAGGTAGTTGGCTATATAGGTGGTGGTAACAAGTAATGATATTAAAATAATAATGATAATAATGCAGTTAATATTTATTGAACTCTTATTGGTAAGACATAATATTGAGTTCTTTCCCTATAATTTTAATTTTATCCTTCAAGTAGCATTAAGAGGCATCTATACATTTTGTAAACATTTCACACATCTGAATTGAGAGGCAGAGATGGGTTAAAATGACTTGCCTAAAGGTACAGCCAGCAAGTGTCAGAGGAGAACAGCAACACTAATTGGAGACACATTTCTCCCTGGAAGGTAAATATACAAAAGCACCAGAGCCAGTGGTTTTGCAGCACTGAACATGGTTCTCACTGGCTGGAATGTAGAGTGAATAGAAGAATGGAGCACTAGGAGAGAGACTTCAGGGATATGAAGAGCTTCTGGTCTCTCTAATGAGATTGGAAACTGCGTGGAGACATGATGCAGTTTTAATCAGGCAGGAAAAATTACATGGACATAGTTATTTTGAAGCCTATTCTTCCCAGTGAACATCAAAGTTCTTTGTTCCTTCTTGTCTCCTCAGGCAAATGAGGTTCTCCAGAGGTTCCTGCAGTCACAGGCAGCAATAGAGAATTCCATCCTGCAGGCAGACAAAGCGCTCACAGATGGGGAGAAGGCCATGGCAGGTAAGGGGCTGGACTGGACTCACCATGGATTGCAGTTACCTGCAGTGTCCTTTGACAGCTGTGAGAACAAAACCTGCTGAAACAAGGAGCTTTCTCTCCTTATGTGGAACATAACTCTCTAACTATGAAAATACCAGGGAACATTAGCCAGCCAGGACCTTTCCCATTACACTCTGAAATGTGCTCTTGATAGTGTGGCAAGGGAGCAATTCAGAGTATTCCACCTCCCCTTCCAGTTTGGTTTGTTCTCAGAGTTCAGGAGGGTAGATGCTGGAAGCAAAGATCAACAGTAATTAATATAAATGCAAGAGGTCCAGTCATGAAGGCTGAATAGGGTTTTGATATTCAGAAGGCTGAATATCTGCATATTATTAACTGCTGCTGACTGAATGGCTGAAGGCAACCACCCTAACCTGATAGTCTTTTGCTGTTTACTAAACATTACCTTTGATATGCATGTTTGCATTCCTAAAAGGCAATTGTATAGTCTAGTAAATAAAAAGAAGAAGGGTGCAGAGATTCAGTGGAGCTTAGTCACTTGAACTAACTTCACATCTGGCTTCCTCCATAATTTCCAAATTTATATTTCTTGTCTTGAGTATTAATTTGTGCATCAGCCCTTTCTCCAGGCCTTTGAACCCAAGCCATGTGGGCTGTGGCTTCACAGGTAGAGATTAGTCCTCACCTAATTTTCTTCCCTCTCTCAAACCTCCCTGGGGCAGTGGAGCGGGCCAAGAAGGAGGCAGCTGAGAAGGAACAGGAGCTGCTGAGACAGAAACTACAGGAGCAGCAGCAGGAGATGGAGGCACAGAAGAGGAGCCTTGAGGAAAATATATTGCAACTGAAGGAGAAGCTGGAAAGGGACAGAGAGAATATATTAAGAGAGCAGAATATGATGTTGGAGCATAAATTGAAGGTAAAACCTGCCATGGTCATTGTCCTGGTAGCTCAGGTGGGATGGAGAAGGTTACAGCAAGACCATGGAGGAAACACCATTGCCATTTCCTACTTGTGATTTGCTAAAACCTTGAATCTTCCCCTTGACCCCTTTCTTTGTAAGAAAAAAAAAAATATATATATGTATATATATTTTTTGTCTTTTTAAAAAAATCTTTATTGTTGAGATTATCACACATGTCCCTCTTTTTCCCCCCCATAGCTCCCCTCCACCCAATTCCCACCCCACCCCAGGCCCTCACCACCCTGTTGTCTGTGTCATTCAGTACTGCATACATGCAAATAAAATCTTTGTCTAATCTCTTACCGCAACCCTCCACACCCCATTTCCTCTGACTATCATCAGTCTGTTTCATTTACATGCCCCTGATTCTTTTCCAATCACCAGTTTATTTTGTTCATCAGATTTTTTATTCATTTGATTTTTAGATTCACTTTTTGATAGATATGTATTTGTTGTCACTTTGTTGTTCATATTTTTTATCTTTACCTTTTTCTTCTTCCTCTTCTTAAAGAATACCTTTCAATATTTCATATAATACTGGTTTGGTGGTGGTGAACTCCTTTAGCTTTTTCTTGTCTGTGAATCTCTTTATGTGACTTTCAATTCTAAATGATAGTTTTGCTGGTAGAGTATTCTTGGTTGTACATTCTTTCTATTCATCATTTTGAATATTTCTTGCCACTCCCTTCTGGCCTGCATAGTTTCTGTTGAGAAATCAGCTGACAGTTGTATGGGCACTTTCTTGTGGGTAACTAACTGTTTTTCTCTTGCTGCTTTTAAGATTTTCTCATTGTCTTTTGCCCTTGGCATTTTAATTATGATGTGTCCTGGTGTGGTCCTCTTTGGATTCTTCTTGTTTGGGGTTCTGTACACTTCCTGGACTTGTAAGTCTATTTCTTTCCCCAAGTTGGGGAAGTTTCCTGTCATTATTTCTTCAAATAGGTGTTCAATATCCTGCTCTCTCTCTTCTTCTGGCACCCCTATAATTTGGATGTTGGTATGCTTGAAGTTGTCCCAGAGGCTTTTTATGCTATCTTCATATTTTTGGATTCTTTTTTCTTTTTGCTCTTCTGGTTGGGTGTTTTTTTCTTCCACATATTTCAAATCATTGACTTGGTTCTTGGGATCCTCTAGTCTACTATTGAATCACTGTATGTTATTCTTTATTTCAGTCAGTGTATGCTTAATTTCTGACTGGTCCTTTTCCATTTTTTTGGGCATTCTCACTAAGATCCTTGAAGGTCCTTGGAGGTTTCTGGAAAATTCTTGAGTAACCTTATAACTGTGGTTTTGAACTCTATATCCAGTAGTTTGCTTTCTTCCATTTCTTTCATTTGTGACTTGTTTCTTTGTCTCCACATTTTGGCTGTTTCCCTTTGTTTGTTTCTATGTATTGGGTAGCTGTTAAGTCTCCTTTAATTGATAGAGTGGCCACGTGTAGTAGGTGTCCTATAGGGCCCAGTGGCTCAGGCTCCTCAATCACCTGAGGTGGACACTCTTGGTGCACCCCTTTGTGGGTTGTGTACACAGTTTTGTTGTAGATGAGCCTTGATTGCTGTTGGTATCACTAGGAGGAACTGACCTCCAGGCCAATTGGCTGTTGGGACCAGCTACAATTACAGTGGGAAAGCTGCTGTGCAGGACTTGCTTTAGTGGGGCTTTGGTGGTCACTGTGTCTGCCCTTTGAGTGTGTCACTTATGGATGTGAAGTGTTGTAATCTGGTATGGTCTCACACTGACCACTGGTATACTGGCTCTTAGATCTCCAAGGAGGTGCACAGAGAGATCTGCAGATTCCTCCTGGAAGTGCCCAGATGAGGTCCAGCTGTGCAGCAAGGCAGGCTGGTGCTGGTGCTGACCTTGGGCCTTTTATTGATAGCTTTGGGGTTCCCTGACCCAGCTGCAGCTTGTTTGACAGGTTTTAGGCTGAGAAAGGACAGGCCATTTATATGCAAAAGCTGCTGCTCACAGCTTGGGTGGGGTTGTAAATTGGGTAGAGCTGGTCTTGGGGAATCTCCAGGGTGAAGCAAACAGCAATGACTGCTAGTCAGCCCTGCACTGGGAGGTCCCAGCCTGGGAATAACACCTGCTGCGAGCACCTAGATGTGAAAGAAAGCTGCTCCCGTGTTCCTGCCCTAAAACCAGACAGCCCAGTTTCTCCCCGTATGTGTTTGGGTCCCCCAGAGCCTCGCCCAGCACTGGAGTGCAGAACAAGCAGGAGCTTATAAATTCAGTTCACCTGGAGCTGGCCTTTTAAGAGGAGCAGCTGGCTCTCTAGCAGCATGTGTGTCACTCAGCCCCAATACACACTTGTTTTTACAGTCTGTAGTTCTTACTGCCCATAGGGACTTCTTTCCCCAGCTCTGGGTGGGGCTGGGACTCCTTGGTCCTCCAGGAGGCCTCTGCAGAGGCAATCTCCCTCCTGATTAAAAGAGCGGCACAGGACCAGCCTGTTCTGTGCCTCCACACTTTCTACCAGTCTCAATGTGCTTTCCTTTTTACCTCACTATTTGTAGTACTTCCACTCAGCCAGCTTTCCCAGGATTCTGGATGATAGTTGTTTTGTATTTCAGTTGTAATTTTGATGTTGTTGTGGGAGGCAGCAAATACAGGCATTTACCTATGCTGCCATCTTGATTCTTCCTGAAAAATATCTTTGACATCTATTAGTGGTCAGGAAAAGCATCTCACTTCTGAATACTTGGACAATATAAATAGGTTCTGAGGTGTTATTTTGCATTATTTTAAAATGACTTATTTGGCCTGAATAAACAGCTATTTGAAACACATGTATTTATTATGACCAACAACTGGTTTGCTTTACCAAGATCATTGCCTATTATCAGGAACCCTATGACCACCCAAAGACTCTAGGGTAGATCTATGCTGACAATAAACTATCAGAAATGTCCAGATTAAAAATACAGGGATATGACAGCTTCAAACTTGCTGTGCTGTGCCCAGGTATGGAGAGTCTACCCAAGTAATCATATGGCAAAAGAAGAATTTCTTATTGGCTATCTGTATGTGTTTATAATAGGGTTCTAGCGCAATGTATAATTTCTCATTATTTCTACATTTGGTTGGCCATATTATCCCAAGTGGGACTGAGAATTGGTGCCAGCAAACCAAGGTTACTTCTCAACTGATACTGTGACTGGCACACATTACATTTGTCTTCAGGGCAGGCTTAGCTTCCTAGCAAAACCCTATCGATATGTGAATATTTGTAAGACTGTAAACTATGCTTTCTTTCAGTGTTTAGGTCCAAGACAGGATTATTCCTTGTTGCAAAATTATCCTTGATTGTGTAAGAGAGAACAATTTTAAGAGTGAAAGGAAAGGGTTCTTAAATATAAAATGAAATTCTTAAACAACATGGGAATTTAAAATGTTTTATTTCCATTCTCACTTTTTTAGGTTCAAGAAGATTTGCTTAGAGAAGGATTTAAAAAGAAATCTGAAGAGTTGAATGCAGAGATCAATCATTTGAGAAATATAATTGATACTACTCAAAATGATAATTCTTCCTGGATTGAAAAAGCCATAAATAGAATTGTCCCTGAGATCTTTTCAATAGTGTGTTCTCCTGGTAAAGTTATTGGTAATATTGTGAGAGGCATTGGCTCACTGTTTAAAAAGAAATAATTCTCCTTTGAAAGAAATTATAAAATGTGGATATATGCTATGGCTTGTTTTTAGTGTATATTCTTTTCAATTTCATTCATCAAAGTCTTAAACAAAAATAGTGCCTACTAAAGGATATCAATGCCTAGCCCTCATTAGATAGAATTAATGCTCCTATGCTTTGATATAGCATGTTTACTTTATGAAATATGCATGTTTAAATAAATATACTTACAAACAATTCATCGTCTTATTGCTTTAAATGACAAAAGATTGGAAACTACTAAAACATTCATCTACATAAATTAGTAATATAATTTAACATGTGCACATGCTGGAATATTATGCAGCCAGTAAATAGAGAATTCAGCTCTATTTTTATAAATATACAACAATGTTTAAAATACATTGTAAAGTGAAAAAAAGGAGGTACACAAGAAGTGTGTAATGTGTTTACTGGAAAAAATGTAATTACTGTGTGCAATCATAGATATGTGTACACATTGAATACCTATGGGAGCCCTCAAAGAAGTAATATCAGTTCCTACTCCGAAGAAGTGTAAACAGGGTAAACATGTCACATGCTTTTCATTATATACTCTTTCTTTTGAATCCTATAAAAATCATAAATAAATAAATAACAAAGAAATGTAAAGTACAATACAAATAATGATAATAACAAGAAAATGTAAAAAATGGCTATTAGATCATAAAAGTTCTCTGCTTCTAGAAATGAAACCAGCCTTCAAAAGTAGGGATTTCAACTTAAGTCCAAAGTATACAAAGTATAAAATTTGCATCCTCATCTTGTTTCCTTTTAGGCCTGGTTCTCAATGCATTATATTTGCTTCAAAACTAAGACATACACTTTCCTGTCTCACTTGGAAATCTCAGCTAGAGTAACTTCTACTTCCTATCCTGAATTATACTTCTAAGGTGTTAGAAACAAATTACCAAACATAAGAACATGCGCTGGTGAGAGAGAAAAGTGCAGTGGTGGCCTCTATGCTCTAAGCAAGAGCCAAAGATACATGTGCCACTGCAGAACTGGATGGCCTGCTGGTGTTGGAGATAAACCTTGTCACACGGAGGCCAGGTTTTGGCACGTAAATGCCATCAGTATCATGGTTTGCCTTAGCTCAGGCTGCTATATAAAGTTACCATATACTGTGTGTTTTAGAAAGCAAATATTTATTTTTTTCTAGTTATGGAGGCTGTTAGTTTGAGATCAGTGTGCCAGCATTGGGGGTTCTTGGTCTGAATTCTCTTCTTGATTTGCAGAGGGCTGCTTTCTTGTTGTGTCTTCACATGGTGGGAAGGGTTGGGAAGAGTTCCCATGATTTTTATAATTAGGGTAGTCAAACAATAGTGCAAGAGAGAGAGTGTAAGTTAGTGAAATATAATTGTCAACCTAGATGTATGGTGGCAAAAATTAACTTTCAAAAATGAGTGCAAAATTTATATTTGGAGGAGAATTTTTCTTGAAAAAGTCTGAAAATGTTCTAAATATCTTACTTTAGACAAAAATAAATATAGCCCAAATATAATGTCTGCACTATAAAAGTGATTGCAGATCCAAAACTGTAATAGATATGTGAAACAATAAATATTGATTGTGTAAAAAATCATAATAATGTACTCTGGGATTAAAAAAGAGCAGATAAAATGAACATAAAATAATTCCCAAAGAGTCTGGATATAAATTATAAGGTCCTTGAATTGTTTTGAGGAGACTAAGGCGAGTGATTTTGGGTTTCATGATTTAAGACTAAAGATTACCATTATAATGCAATCAGTTAAAGAACAGAGAAAGTTTTCAATTTCTATATTAAGAGACATAAAAATGATTTTCATACATCTCAGTAAGTAAAAAAAAAAAGAAAATTTTCAAGTAAAGTTAGAAAATAGTTTGAAAACATGATGATACACTTAGAGAACCCTATACCCAACAATAGTAGAATATGCTTTTTTTTTTTTAAGCACACTAAGAAACGTCACGTGAATTGTACCTGTACCAAACCATAAAGCAGGATTAGTTGTCTTATGTCAGATTCTCTAAAAGCAGAGCCCTGGTGGCAGGTTCTTGTTCATGTGATTTATCGAGGGCGTGCTTTCAATAGAAGGGGTGTAAGAGAAGTGGAGAGGGCAAGAAAATAGAAATGAAAAGAGGCTATGGTTGCAAGGGAAAAATGACTTCAAGCTGATCCACTGGGATCTCTGTAGCACACATAGCATGAGAGTTTGCCCCTCCTTGAAGCAAAGTGCTAGATTATTTGTACCCCATCAGGCATTATCTGGGGGCCATCCATCTTGAGCAGAGCAGCTACCATGCTGTTAAGGGAAATTCTCCAAAGAAAAGAGCAGCTGTGAGCTTTTTAGCAATGAACATGCACAGGAATAGAAGGATGGATGCAATGCCTTGTAAGATCATCTGACTGAGGCACTAGCAGCAAACAGTACCCGGATAAAGATTAATATTTGCATACCTACCTTGTGCCATGGTCTATGTATGCCACACTTACTACCACTGGTGGGGGTCCTGTCATCTAGGCAGCCAGTTACCTAGTTTTAGAATCCCTTTACAGAAACTTATTTTTCAGACTTCTTTGGGTACAATCTACTGCTGGTTGAATTCCCTACAAAGCAAATTCTATGACTGAAATTTGTATGTAAAATTTTTCTATGGAACACTACTGGAAAGAACACTCATGAAAGGATGTGGAAGGAAAT
Source organism: Eptesicus fuscus (assembly GCF_027574615.1). Lineage (NCBI taxonomy): Eukaryota > Metazoa > Chordata > Mammalia > Chiroptera > Vespertilionidae > Eptesicus > Eptesicus fuscus. Next base: position 66,617,592 of record NC_072481.1, read on the forward strand.
GGGACTGGCAAGGAAAGGAAGGTTAGTCACAGTCTTAACAATTGCTTCACCCATTTCAGTGGAGAACTCTGGCCATTAGTAGTTCTTCTCCTTTCCCCAGTTTTTAAGAGATCGGTCATGGAATGACGAACACCCTTAGAAAAGTCAAGACTTTGGGGAAGATGACTATTCAGAAGGAAGCTGAAAATTGAGTTACATGTATGTCTAGGAGAGGATATAGTTTAGAACCAAGGAATCTTAGAAGGTTAGGGGACATGGGAGAGGTGGAAAGTGGTGAGAACGATGGATCTGTATATTTTATTGAGGTTCAAGATCATTCATGAAGGGCTTACAATACTAAAAAGAAAGTGATGGGCAAATAATTGAATTTTTAATGGCAAGTTTCATAAGTGCAAATGTTATTCTTAATTCCAAAATTTGACCCTGTGTTGTACTTAGGGTTCAACAAACAAACAAATAAACAAGACAAAAGAAAAAAAAAACCCAGAACCAATAGGTTGTGTGTACATATAGAAAGAAATTTATTGAAAGGAATTGGCTCAAATAATTATGGAGGTTATCAAGTCCAAACCCTGCAAGGTGGGCCAGCAGGCCCAGGAGAGCTGATGTTCCAATTCTAGTCTAAAGGACAGGAAGAGCCAAAGTTGCAGATGAAGTTCAAAGTCTACTGGAGATTTTAGTACACAGGTACCTATTATTTACAAATAAATGCATCATTGCAACTCCCACCCAGATAAAAATATAAAGCATTGCTTGAATCCCAGTAATGTTTCTACTTCTGGTTACCCTTGATTAGCTAATACTCTGACTTCTATCACCAAGCAAAGTTTAGTCTGTCTTAACTTCATATAACACAACTTCATGAACTCTTTTCTGAGTTCTTTGCTCAATGTTTTGTTTGTGACAGTCATCCTTGTCGCACACAAAAGTTCATTCTCTACATTGCTCCACAAAACATTTCTCAGACTTAGCACTCTTGATATTTGGGGCTGGAAATATATATATATATATATAATGTGCGGGAGCTGTCTTGGGCATTGTAGGCTATTTAATAGGCAGCACTGGCCTCTAAAGACAAGATGCCACAGCATCTGTACTTCTAATCAACCCGTCTGTGACAACAAAATATGCTTCCAGTCATTACTAAATATCAACTGGGGCCAAATCAGCACCTTTAGGAGCTATTGATCTGGAATCATTAAAACTGTCTCTATTTGTTACATCTCAATCTCATAATAGATATGCCAGAGTCTAAACAGACATAATGGCTGAGAATGTATGGAAGAAGGGACCACTTAACAATGCCTGAGGAAGATGTCTTTTTTTAATCTCAAAATATGCTTAACTTGCCTGACTCTGTGGAGAATCTAAAAGCAGCATGATCCAAACCACTGACTCACTTATACTTTATCAGGTCTCAGTTTTGTTATTGTGGCTTTATTAATGAGTAAGGAAGTATGTGCTACTTTATTAAAATTTTAGTGTTTTTTTTTGTTAATCCTCACTTGAGGTTATTTTTTCTATTGATTTTTAGGGAGAATGGAAGAGAGAGGGAAAGACAGAAAGAAACATTGATGTGAGAGAAACACATTGATTGGTTGCCTCCTTCCTGCATGAGCCCTGACCAGGGTCCGAGCCAGGGAGGAGCCTGCAATCCAGTGAATGCCCTTAACTGAAAACGAATTCAGACCCTTTTGTCTGCAGGCCAACGTTCTATTCACTGAGCTAAACTGCCAAGGGTGTTTTTTTTATTTTTATTTAGAATGATTGTATGTAAATAATTTAATTCAAGAATAAAATCCAAACCCTCAATGTTAACACAAAACAAATTTTAGCACAACCTCTAAAGTTCCTCGATTTTACATAACACATTTCTTACTTAGAGACAGTGTCTTTGAATGACAGAACAATAAAAGGCAAACCTAACACAGGTGATGATGGTGATGATAATGATAATGATGATTGTGATAACAAGGGTGATAGAAACAAATATAGTATTAACAAGAGCTCACTTTTATCAGTTCATGTTTTCTGTATTATTGATGAATTTTCATATTTTTGCAAGGTTACAATGAAGAAAAAAACTCAAATATAATCCTGGATGACATCAAATGTGTACCTTTAAACATGACTGCATTTAATCACTCAGTGCATATGTACTGACCACTGACCATCAGGGAAGACATTGAGGAGTCTATGATCAACACAGCAGACATGGTCCCTGTGCTCATGCATTATTTTTATATCAGAAAGAAGACATTAAAACAAGTTATACAAGCAAATGTAATATTTGAATTCCTAAGAGGCATTGTAAAGGAATCATACAGAGGGCTATGAGTAAGTATAGAAAGGAAACTGAATTTGGATAATTTAGTCAGCAATTCTTCATTGGAAAAATGAAGTTTAAGATAAACTTTCAGTGAACACAATTAGGAAAAATGTGAGGGAAAAGAGTTTCAGACAGAGGAGAGTTTGTGTACAAAAGTCCTGTTTGGTGATGTGTTGGGTGTGTTTGGTATCTGAAGCTGAGATAACATGTGATGAGGAGAGGGACAGGAAGGAGTCAGAATATGTAGGATCTTGCTGCCATGGTATGGAGAATGCAAGCTTTTAATGCTTTAAGACTTTGTGTAGAAAAATGTGACAAGACAATTTGTTTTAATAAACTCATTTTCACTTCTGTGTAAATATGAATCAGGACCGCCAAAACCGATTATTCCTGGCCATGCATTCGGACCTAAAAATAGGCCAACTGGCAGCTTCTTAAAATTACCAGCCTGTTTGTTAAAGATTTAAAATACTAAAAACAAATTAAGAAATAATACATACATACATACATACATAATGAAGTGCCATTCATTTGCTCTGGAAAATGACAAAGAGAGTTGCTGAAACTCTTAAATACAATTATTTTTCTCTTTCTCCTCTACATTTTTACCCCTTTATTGTCATTTTTCCTTCCCCAGCTTTAGTAAAATATAATTGACACACACACACACACACACACACACACACACACACATATATAAGAATTGCTGACTAAATTATCCAAATTCAGTTTCCTTTCTATACTTACTCATAGCCCTCTGTATGATTCCTTTACAATGCCTCTTATGTATATATAATCTAATAATAGACAAATATGCAAATTGACCGCACCTTCGCTACACCTAAGCCACGCCCATCAGCCAAGCCATGCCCACCAACCAATCAGGACGACTATGCAAATTACCCCAACAAAGATGGCGGCTAATTTGCATATCAAGACAGCGTCGAAAGAAGCCAAGAGCTGCAGAAGGGAATAAAGCTTCGAAGAAGCAAGCAAGCCGGTGGGGAGGAGAAGGGAGGAGCTAAGTCAGGGCTGCAGGCAAAGGGAAAAGCAGGCAGGCTGGTGGAGAAAGCGGGGCGGGCGACAAGGGAGGAACAGAGGCGGGGTAGAGTGCAGCAGGAAATCCTATTGCAGGATTTTTCCTGCAACGGGAATGCTAGTATGTGTATATTGTATTAGTATACAGTGAACAGTAATTAGGTTTTAAAATGTTGTAATCTAAAGGTTTTCCAGCCAGAAAAAGCAATCTTGTAGGTCAATTAAGGTCACTGGGAATGGCATTTAAGATAAAACTGAAAGCAGGGAAGAGCGGATTTTATCACAGGTTTATTTCCAAAATCTCAGCTGCCTATCTGTAGGAACAATCCTTGAGACTGATTTTGACAATCTAAATCCAATGCAGAAGATACAGAAAATGTCAGTGGAGTAAGTGGAAGTTCATAGATATGCTCCCAGGACACAACTGGACTTACAACTAAAATACAGAAACACACACACACACACACACACACACACGCACACACACACACACACAAACACAAACAAAACAAAAACAAAAATAAAACAAAACAAAACAAAAAACAACCCACAAAAAACAAAAAAAACCCGACCCTGAATAATCAACTGAAGACTAGCTGGAGAGAAGTCTGATAACGAAGGATGGAAAGTGGAGCCTGCATAGAGACTGATAGGAAGGTTGGAGACATGAAAGAGCTGGCCAAGTTCCCACAGACAGAAGCTGAAGTTCCAGACAGATATCTCAGCTGTGCAGGTTTGCCACTGAGAACCCTGGGGTCAATTTTTCAAGCTGGATGCCCCCAGCAGAGAGCACCAGAACTGAGAAAGCTGTCCATATAACCTCTTGCTGTGAAAAACAGCAAGGTTACTGTCTGCCAGGGAGAGTTTGCTGGAAATGCTCGCACCCTACACAACATTTTGAGTGCAGCCACTCACGTTGGGCTCTGGCAGACAGAGGGCAGAGTGGACTGGAACTATATGAATATAAGTCAGGGTTGGAGGATCTGAGGTTAGAGCTCAGAAGGCAGACACCCCAGTTTCATGTGCTGAGTCATTCTCCCATTTTATGGAGGTCATCTTTCTCAGGCAAACCTTACTATCTTGCTATTTTTGTCGGGGGTTGGGGGGGGTGGTGGGGAGAAAGACTTGACCCACTCTGTTGAAAAATCCCTTGCTCCACCCTGTGGTTTCTGGGGAGCATTAAAGGATTATGAATAATAATTAACATTCAAGCAGAAGCAGTTGTCCCTTCTTGTTGGAAAACTTATCACTTCACCTGTGGACGATTGCTTCAGCTACTCAGACTGAATTCAACTAGTCTATAGGCAGAGGTGGTTCTCTGGAAGCTTTGAGTCTTTACCTTATTTAATTAGTCAGAAACATCAGTTTGGGTCCTTGCCACAAACACCAACCCAGACTGTTCAGCAAGTGACAGCCAGCAGGACCCCAAGTGCCTGTAGCTGACACATGTAGGACCAGTTCTGTGGGGGAAAGAAGTACAGCTCAGAAAAGTGTCAATCAAAGTGTGAGGCTCAAGACAGACCCAGTCTCTGGACAACTGGCACTATGACATTGGGATTGAACCTCATTGGCAGCAAGTCAAAGGGGACAACCTTGCCACACATGGGACATCAACAATAAAGCCCCAATTACAACAGGAGAGCCCAAATCACACACACAAGGGCATTCCTAGAGCATCCAGCTCAGATGAACAAAGAGACTACACCACTGGACCCCTCAAAACACCTTCTACATAAGGCCATCCCACAGAGACTGGGCGGCTTGGCAGTTCTTTCTAATCCATAAAAGCAAATACAAGGAGACAGCTAAACTGGGGAGACAATGAAACAATCCTCAAATGAGAGAAAAGAGGTATCTCCAGAGAAAGAACTAAGTGAGATGGAAGCAAACAACCTATCAGAAATAGAGTTCAAAGCAATGGTTATAAAGATGCTTAAGGAACTTAGTGCAAATTACAACAGCATGAAAAGGGAATTAGAGGCCATTAACAAGAACCATACAGAAATCAAGAATGATTTATCTGACTTGAAGGACACACTGAAAGGGATTAAAAGTAGATTGGATTAATCAGAGGACCGAATAAGTGATTTGGCAGACCAGGTAGAAATAAATGCCCAATTAGACCAGCAAATAGAAAAACCAATAAAAAATCGGGAAGGTAGCTAAACGGGGCTCTGGGACAACATGAAACATAACAACACCTGCATTACAGGAATACCAGAAGAAGAGGATAAGAAAGAAACAGATAATCTGTTTAAAGAAATAATGACAGAAAACTTCCCCAACCTGGTGAAGGAAAATTTTACACAAGTTCAGGAGGCACAGAGAGTGCCAATCAAGATGAACCCAAAGAGACCCACACCTAGACACATCATAATTAAAACCAGAGGCCTAGTGCAGGAATTTGTGCATGGGCGGGGTCCAGCTGGCCTACCCCGATGCAGACCCATCAGGCCAGGCTGATTGGGGGGAGGAGCTGCAAGAGGTTGAAAGCTGGCCCAATCCCTAATTGGGGTGTTGGGGGCCAGGTAGGCAGGGGGAGTGGCCAATTGGGGCCCAGATAAGGCTGATTGGCTGCTGTAGTGCATATTATAACCACTGGTGATTCTGGTTATTCCATAGTTCTGATTGCTTGGCTTTTATATATATAGATGGCAAATGTTAAAGACAAAGAAATAATCTTAAAGGTAGGAAGACACACAGAGAGAAAATTACATACAAAGGAGTTCCCATTAGAATGTCAACTGACTTCTCAAGAGAAACTTGAGAGGCCAGAAGGGAGTGGCATGAAGTACTTAAAGTAGTAAAAAGGAAGGGCCTAAATTCAAGACTGTATCCGGCAAGGCTATCATTTAAAATTGATGGTAAAATAAAAAGCTTTTCAGACCAAAAAGGTTAAAGGGGTACATTACCACCAAATCAGCAATGCAAGAATTGTTAAAGGGACTGTTTTAAGACGAAGAAAAGTAGAGACAGAGGATCATAGGCATAAAGAAAATAAAATTGGCAATAAATAAATACCTATCAATAATAACTTTAAATGTAAATGGATCAAATGCTTCAGTCAAAAGACATAAAATGACTGAATAGATAAAAAAAATATGACCCACTTTTCCAACCCAAAATGAAGAAATCAATATTTTAAACATTTTGCTGGCTTTCCTATTAAGGTATTTTTGTTTTGGGGCATCTTAAGGATTTATTCTTTCCTATTTTCTCCACTGTCTGATCATACACTCAGTGGGAAGAGGTCCAAATTGTCTCTCTGCAGCTCTATATCCATGATCTTTTATATAGCTGATTACATTAAGTTTGAATTTTGCAGAGTAAGACAATCACTTACTGGTATTTATCTTTTTATTTTTTGACATCTTTATGGGCTCAGAATGCTCCCGTTCCTGTTTCATCTGAGCACTCTCCACCTCCACCTCCAAATATGGCATCAACTGACGTCAGTAACAATAATTCTGGTGATTGAAGGAAACTGACAAGGTATGGTCGGCTATGCACCCACACAGCTCCCTCCTCAGCTGACACTCATGTATAAGATGCCCTTAGATTTTCAGTCTAATGATTTTAGAAAAAAGGAGCGCCTTCTACAGGGAAAAATATGGTAGTAAATAGGCAAAAACTTAAGAACAGGAACAAAACAAGGATGTCTGCTTTCACCAGTCTTATTCAACACAGTACTGAAAATCCTAGCCACAGCAATCAGACAAGAAGGAGAGATAAAAGGCATCCAAATTGGAATGGAGGAAGTAAAACTCTCATTATTCACAGATGACATGATATTTACACAGAATAACCTAAAGACTCCACAAGGAGACTTATACTTAATAAATGAATTTGGCAAGGTGGCAGGATACAAAATCAACATCCACAAATTGATGGCATTTTTATATACCAATAATGAATTCTCAGGAAGAGAAACCAAAAAAGCAATACCATTTACCATTGCAACAAAAAACATAAGATACCTAGGAAAAAATTTACCCTAGGAGGTAAAAGACCTGTACTTGGAAAACTATAGGACATTGAAAGAAGAAATAGAGGAAGATACAAACAAATGGAAGCATATACCATGTTCATGGATTGGAAGCATAACATCATTAAAATGTCTATACTACCCAAAGCAATCTGCAGATTAATTGTAATCCCTATTAAAATACCAATGGCATACTTCACAGAGTAATAGAGACTGAGGAGTGGACAAGTGTCCCATCAAATTTGGAGAGGGCAGAATAAGTGGCCAAGTGTCAATTAAAAAGGAGATCATCTTACCTGCCACCACAGTCATTACCCAATGTATGAAGCCACCGCTTTTCTAATACTGTCCTAACAGTGTACCAAGGAAACTCAGAAGGCCGATGGGCCTCCGACTTATCAGAGCTGTATGGAGATAGTGGTGGCTCTATGCAATTTACTGACCTGATAGCCTCAATGTAAATGTTTCCTGGACCTTACTGATCTTTCCTGATCTTTATTGACCTTACAGATGGTCTGTCTGCTACCTATTTGCCGTGCTTTACTGAAGGCAAGATGTATATCTAAAACTGAATAAAGAGCAGATAAGGCCAGATTTCAGTGTGTCTCTCCAAGATGGAGGTCTCCACCTGGCCCCCATGCCTTCTAAATTCATATTTCTTGTATAGTATTTTCATTGTGTGTTAGCCCCTCCTTCAGATCCTGAACCCTAGTTGTGCAGATTGTAGCATTCTGGAGCCTCAAACAGGACCTAGAGGAGAAGAGAAGATTTGCCTGAGTGAAAAAGGGAAAGTGGAAATTCACCAGAAAAGTGGGATGTTCACTGTGCGCAAAGCCCATGCCAGTTTCAGAGTCACGACCATATGTGGATGAGGAATGTTTTGATTCAACCAGGTTATCATGGGGAAGAATTTGAGTAAAAGGCAAAAACATCATTGTAAATTTTTAGCTTGCATGCTCAAGGATAAAGAAATTAAGGTCTCAAAAGGTAGTCTCTTAAATCAGTCTCAAAGAAAATGAGTGTCCTAGTCACCTTTAACTCTGTGGGTTCTTTTTTGAACTGCATTATACCCACTTCATATTGGGAATCAAATGTCTATAAAACCTAAAGTGCCAGATCCTCCACTTCTAGTGTTGGAAGGGTCAACAGCTAGAGAAAATGGGGCTAAAAGTACTTTCACAAAAGGACTCTTTAATGCTTGGTCTGAAAATTACCATATGATGCCTTTGGACAGGCAGATTTTAGCTAAAACAATCTTTAAACACCAGTCAGTGCTATGGAGAGCAGAATGTGATAAGAACTATGAACAATAGGTTGAGATCTAGGCTGTAAGTCCTAGGCAATGTAAAACATCTGAAAGATCCATGAAAAGAACTCTGATTTCTAAGTCTTTGTGCTATGCACGCTTTTTCTGTTGAATGTTGTTTTATCTGTTTTGTTTGTTTGTTTGTTTGGTGTAACTTGTTTATTGTTAGGATATTAAGCATGCCTTTAATTTATTTTAATAGAAATGAAACAGTATATGGCCAGGACATTACTAAATTTCTCCACAGTAAACAGAATATGGGGGAGGGGAGAAATAATATGAGCAGTACATGTGGCCGATAACACCGGTCCTAGGAAAATTCCCTAGACAAAGGGAGGTAACTAAAAAAGGCCCCAGCCTATTAATTACTAGGTCTTTTGGTGATCCTGTAAAATGGATGCCCACTATCAGGAGTGTTGTTAAAAGTCTCATTTTCGCCATGTTTTCATTTCCCAGTCCAGCATTTGAAATTTAGATAGATGAGACATTTCTCACAATTTAGGGATGCATCTGGGATTTCTATACCCATGAAGAGAAAAAGGCTAGCTTAAGAGAAGGTACACCTTGCCCGATTTTGAGTGGCCTCTTGGCCTAAGTAAGCCCATCTCTTCATGGATGCTATGGAATAACCCCAGACCATTTTTCTTTAAAAGATGGTGAAAAAGACATAAGGAAAATATACAGGCTAGGTTTGGGCAACAAGATTAGTGTTTCCATAATAATGGGTAATTCTTGAATAATAATGACCACATTCCAATGTTGCCTCAGAGGTTCTGGGGCACTCCTGTTTTTATGAAGGAAAATAAAATAAAATAACACTTTACCATTAAAGCCACTGAAAATCAGTAAGTTATCTCTGTTACAGAATTTGCCAAAGAAAATGCCTTGGATAATAATAATTGGCTTTAAAATCTCAACGTTATGAAAACATAAATAAGAAGATGTAACTAAAATGAAGGATTTATAATAAAGATTTTCAGTAATAATTATAAATATATCAATAATGAAAATGTAGTCACTCAAGAGGAGACTGACTGTACTCTCTGTAAGAGGAAAGGGCCATTTGCCCTATTCCCCATAAAGGCAGAGAAGCTACAGCAGTAACCTTAGTTGTTATCTCTAAGAAAGAATGTAGCCATTTAAAATCCAAGCAGCTAGAGTCCTGTTCCCTCTTCCCCATGCCTTTTCTCCTACCTCACATGCCTATACATAATTTTCCAAAGTCCTTGGTAACTTAAAGACTTTAGAGCATTGCTGGATTAAATGATAAACATCTAAATAATCCAACAAGTTTTAAGTTCACCTGGTTTTAGCTTTTATTACAGAAAATCTAAAAATATATTTCTTTATGATGAGAATGTTCATAAATGTCAATCTAAGAAATGTTATCTATTTACTTTTAATTATCATTGAAAAATTAAGGTTTAAATATTGTATAGTTTTAATAACAGAAGACAGGACATACATTTTAAAAGAAAAAGAAGGAAAAGGTCTGTGCAAGTTGCTGAAGCTGTGGCAGAAAGAGAATATTAGAGTGGAAATACTTAATGGAAGGTCTAAGGCATGGCTATGCATTTTTGAAGGATATAAAAAAAGGTTTGAAGGTTACTTTGAAAGTGTGAAAAATTGTGAATGTTGTGTATGTGATGTTGAAAGAGAGAAATGAGTTCTAAAGCTAACTATTTGCAGAAGTTGCAAAAGGGTCATAAAATCTCAGGGAAGTTTAAACAAAGGCTAGGCTACTATCCTTATCTCCCTTGCCTAGGATAGAGTACATGATTAATACAGAAAGGGAGGTCAGGATAAGGTTCCTGAGTACTTCTTAAGCAGATTGGCTGGTGGTATGTGACGGCATCTGTACTTCATAGATTAAAGGTATAAGTTTGCTTACTTTGCTTTTTCAATAAAGATACCTACTTTAATTGCTTTATAGATTAGCTTTCCACAATATAATTAAATCCACATATAAACTCATTTATATGAAAAGCCAATATTATATGGAAATTGGTTCTAGTAAAATTTGCATACATATGCAGATAAACTCTAGCCAAAAGGAATGCTGTTTAAAAGTACATTTAAGCTTAATAAAAATGCGAAAATTTAAAATCTCTCCTGCTACTATTTACAAAGTAAACTTGAAATTATTATTCAAGCATTAAATCTCAGCATTAATAAGACCCATACTAAGTAAAAAGAAAGTTACTTTTACTTGAAATGTATGCACTGCAGTATTGGCCAGCATGTTGCTCTCCTATCTGTTTTTCTCAAAGGTAACCAAGTTGGTTGCTGTTTAAAAGAAAGCAAACGTTTTTAAAAGAATCTCCCTAAATGTGGCTTAGAGATTGCTCTGGAAAAGAAATACAGAGGGGAATGCCCTTCAAATATCTAGGAACTGTAATTAAAAATCAATGTATTAGTCCTTAAAAAGTAGAAATATGAAAGGATTGCCTTAAAACCTTAAATGACTTTTAGAAATTATTAGAGGATATTAATTGGTTAAGACCTTATCTAAAAATCTCTATGGGAGAAATGACAAATTTATTCTATATACTTAGGGATGATTCTAGTCTTTCCTTGTCCCGCACATTAACAGATGAAGCTAGGAAGGAGTTACTAAGAATTGAGCAGGCAATCTTCTGATCCCAAGTAACACAGGTACAGCCTGAATTGCCTTTATTAAGACAGATTAATCCTACTGCAAATAGTCCCTATTGGAGTCATCTTCCAAAATAAAAACTCTCCTATTATTATTGAGTGGGTCCACCTAGAGCAGGGGTCCTCAAACTTTTTAAACAGGGGGCCAGTTCACTGTCCCTCAGACCGTTGGAGGGCTGGACTATAGTTTAAAAAAAACAACTATGAACAAATTCCTATGCACACTGCACATATCTTATTTTAAAGTAAAAAAACAAAACAGCAAAAACACCCGCATGTGGCCTGCGGGCCATAGTTTGAGGACGCCTGACCTAGAGCATCAATCCTCTAAAACTGTAGTTACATATATAGAACTCATAGCTCAATTAATATCTCAACTAAGAAAGCATTGCAGTCAGCTTAGAGGAGAAGAACCCCAATGCATCTATCTTACCCTCACTGGGAAGCAATTAGAAATGTTATTTCAAACTGATTTGAATTGGCAAATTGGACTAAGTGGATATTCTAGGGAACTAAGCTGTCACCTACTAAAAAACAAATTACTACAATTTTTATATTACACCCCTATTATTTATACCAAAAAAAAAAAAATACTAGACCGGAACCTATTCCTGGAGCATTAACTGTTTTTACTGAGGTTTCATCTAATGATAAATCTGATTATCATGCAATGAATTCAGACCTAGTCATTCAGAACAGTCACACTTCTGTGCAAAGAATTGAATTAGAATCTATCAAGGCTGCATTTCAGGATTTCCAAGAGCCTCTTAATATTATTTCTGCTTCTGCCTATACTGCTGGCCTGGTAAATACACCTGAGACTGCTCATTTAAAAAGGCTCAGTGACCAAAGTCTATTTATACTATTTAAACCAGTACAGAAAATTGTACAGCAAAGACAATGCCTCTTTTTTTATGACTTATAGCAGGACTCATACCATGCTGCCTGGCCCTTTAACAAAAGGAAATGCATATGCTGATCAATTGGTTGCTTTATTAAAACAGCCCACAGAATCTCATCAGCTTTTACATCAGCCTGCAAAAATGTTGTCTAAAAAATTCTCAGTCACTGGACAGCAGGCAAACAGATTATCAAGGGATGTCCCACTTGCAGGTTACATCTGCCTCAAGGGCCTAATACAGGAATTAACCCTGAAGGATTGAAAAGGTACCATATCTGGCAAATGTTTGTAACACACTATTCTCCTTTTGGACTCCTCTGGGCATTGCATGTCTCTGTAGACACTTTTTCAAAGCTCCTATGGGCCACTCCATCTACAGGGGAAAGGGCAAAACAGGTCATTAATCATTGCCTAATTGCTTTTGCCATCATGGGAATTCAAAAAATTATTAAAACTGATAATGGACCTGCATACACAAGTTGTCATTTTCATCAATATTGTAAAAGGTGGAAAACTCACCACATTATGGGAATACCATACAATTCCCAAGAACAGGCAGTTATAGAATGCCAACATCAGTGGCTAAAATCCCAACTTGAAAAAAAAAAATGGGGGAAATAGTGGTGAAACCTCCTGTAAGTAGACTACACCAATCCTTAATTACTTTCACTTGTAACATTGATGGCAAGACATCTATGGAATAACACTGGTGTTAGAATAAGCCAAAGGAAAATGGTCTGGTTGAATGGAAAGATCCCAAGTCTGGTCCCTTTGTTAACCTTTGGTTGAGGATATGCTTGTGTATTTCCAGAAAACTCCTCCAAGCCTGTGTGGATTCCTGCAAGTAATATTAAACTTCAATATGGATCCGAGAAAGGAACTGACCAAACTGATGAGGACCTTGCTCCTGGAGCCTCATCCTATACCTGCAGCTATAGACAGTCACAGATGGCAGTAGCCCCAAGCAACAAGCTGAAGAGAAGCAATGGGCCTTAACCAGTTTGGCTCAGTGTATAGCATGTCGGCCTTCAGACTTGAAAGGTCCCAGGTTCTATTCCAGTCAAGGGCATGTACCTTGGTTGTGGGCACATCCCCAGTAGGGGGTGTGCAAGAGGCAGCTGATTGAAGTTTCTCTCTCATCTTTGTTTCTAACTCTCAATTTCTCTCCCTTCCTCTCTATAACAAAAAAAACACACAACACACACACACACACACACACACACACACACAAACAAACAAAACAAAAAAGAATAAAATACATTAAAAAAAAAAGATAAGGAATGGGAGGAGAATGAGGCAGAGGAGAAACAGTCCAGAGATGACCTGAGGGATGGTAAAGAAGCCTTGCCATGCTAGCAGTCGTCAGTTGTGTGATGGTGCAGGTTGCCCTGGACAAAGCCAGAGAAGGTTGGACCTGCATTGTCATTGCCTGCTGTTAGTCCACCATCCATAACTCGAATATCATCACTGTCATGTCACAGGGGACAGTGATTGAGAAGGGGTCTCATAAAGAACTGATGGCCCAGAAAGGAGCCTACTACAAACTAGTTCCTTAGATGCCTGGTAGCAATTTAAAAAGGACATGAAAGAACTCAATCCTTTTCATTGGACCTTCCTACATTTGACTCTTAGCATAACCATTATTGTCTGTCTCATTCTTGTTCTTATATGTTTATTTCTAGTCTGAAGTTGTGGAATGAAGAGTCTTAAAAGGACTCAAGACCTACAGACAACATATACTTTTCAAGATTTATTAAGAAAACAAAAAAGGGGAGATGTGGGAAATCACCGCTTTCCCAATGCTTTAATAACAATGCACCAAGGAATGCACCAAGGAATGCACCAAGGCCTCCTTTTGGGCCTCTTCCTTGGCCTGATTTTGACTTTGTTTTTGGATTTGGGTCTCCTCGTCTCTATTATTAAAAACCTTAAAGGTCAGGTTAACGAGATCTTTTTGAGGGGTATGTGGAGCTGTGTCTATTTTTTGAAGTGTATGGTGTGTGTCAGGGGCTGATTGGGATATAAAATGGGTGTTCAGAGGAAGGGCTCCCTCTGAGGAGACGGGGTCTAAGGTGGTAAATTTCTACAGAGGAGAACAGAAGGACATAGATGTCATGCCAAGTCAGGACATAGGGCTGGGTCAGGCTCCTTAGTAAAGGTGGTTGGGTCAGTGGAAAAAGACCTGAGATGCCTCTCAGTCTGTGTGAGGCTGACATAGAGAATGGGACGTGGACTCAGACTATGCCCTCAGTTCCTGCTGCCTCCTGCAGGGTTAGAATGGGCGCAGGAATAGAAGAGGCTGTTGAGGAAGGTGGTCTTTGGGTGGCCTGAGAATGAGTGTTAGATGGGAAAGGCTGTTTTGGAGCTCACATTCTCAGGATTTGGGCTCTCATGAACTGGGGAGAAGGTGGTTGCTTGCTGGTAAAATGGGTCTGGGTTTTGGGATTCTACTTCAGGTGAGAGAGGGGGTGGAGGTTGTTTGTCTGCTGGGTCAAGAGTAGATTCAGAATCAGAATTGTTAGGGATAAGATGTTTTATGTGAAGGAGAAAGATGTGATGGGTTGAGCAGAACTGAGAGAGAGGATTGGGACTGAAGGGTGAAAAAGCCTGGACCAAGGAACTCTCTGTCCATTTTCCATTGCAGTGACAGCAATTATCTAAATTGCTCAGTGTGTTAAAATTGAAAGTGCTGTTTTCAGGTCACTGAGACTTATTATCTAGTTTATGCTGTGGCCAAACAGTGTTACAAAGTAAAGTGAGGTGTTTGGGCATGATCTCCCCCCGCAAATGTGCAGAGGGAGTATGGCGTGGCCCACAATAGAGGGACCACAAATCCAAAGGTCACTGTTTGGGGCAGGCGTCCCTGCTGTTAAACAAATTACCATGAGAAAGGAGAGGTGACCCTCTGGATTGGGTGTCCACAATCCAGAAGGACCCAAAGCCAAACGGCTGAGGAGTCTTCTGGCCTAGTGCTAGAACCTTTGAGACGAGAGAGACTTTTGAGAAATCAGTGAGAGAGGGTGAGCAGAAGACTCGAGACGAGGGGAATTGTGGAATGTCAGTTACCCAGAGAAGATTGGGTGGTGTGGGATGGAGGGTCAGCAATGGAAAAGCAGAGATTCCTAGGCATCTTCCTAGGCTGGCTGGGGAAGACCCCTTAAAGGAGGAAGGCCTGATTGAGGCTGGCAATCGAGTCACCAGAGTGGGAGTGGGAGGTAAGCCCAGGAGGAGCTGCTGCTGCTTACTGCTCTCCCAGTAGCAAACTCAGGATGACCGAAGCCTGGACGATGGCTCCCCATTCCCTTGGAATCCTTTTGAGTTTCAGCACTAAATGTTAGGTCTCCAAAAGAGGAACACTTGAGGCCAGAGTGGTGAGGGATTACGAATTTATTAGATTATCCAAAAACAAGGTGGCTGAGCCTGAATGGCTCCACACCCAATGATGGGATCAGAGGCTTTCAAAGGACTTTTGGCGGGCTTTTTTTTCTGGGCAGAGACTTCTTTATGCATACCCGGAGAGGAGATAATGGAATGTGGTCACCGCAAGTGAAATGTGATCTTCAGCAAAGGGAATGTCCATAGTAAAATGACCTGAAAAGCCAGTTCCTGGGGAGGGGAATCAATTCAACTGCTTGATCAAACCTAACATTCACCAGTTATTTTTTTCCATTTACTGTCTAGATAACAGATGTAGGTGGCTCAACCTTAAACCTTACAGATGTGTATAACACCTTAGTGGACAGAGAACAACAGCATGGAAGGAACCTGAAATCTCTGAATGACCAGTTGAACCTATAGTGGTGGGGCTGTAATATGCCTTCTAAGGGGTAGCATCAGCCTCTTAAATAATTTTTTTTTTATATCGAGATACAATTCATATACCATACAATTCACCCATTTAAAAAGTGTTTGTTTTTTTCATGTGTTCAGATATGTGCAACCATCACCACTCAAGTTTAGACCATTTTTATCATCTTGAACTTGAAGCCTAGTACACTTTAGGTTTTACCTCCCTTCTCCCCCTACACTCTTACCTAACTAAGCAAGCACCTCTGCTCTCTTATCTATGAGTTTGGCTGTTTTGGGCATTTCATATGAATGGAACACTAAAATACATGATTTTTGTGATGGCTTCCTTCACTTAGCATAATGCTTTCAAGGCTCATCCATAAAATGAATTTCAAACATGGCTCTGAGCATGCCCAGTAACCATCAAAGTCTCCACCTGCCTATGAAACATTGTCCATGATCCAGGAACCAGTTGATTTTTCTACTTCATTCCTAGTGAGCCCGCTACACTGGCTACATTGGACTTGGCTGATAGCTAGCATCTAGCTCCTACCTTTGTATATTTGCTCATTTCCTTCCTTTGCCTTAAAATATCTTTCCTCCAATCACTCCTTTTTCAAAGGTAGTCATTCTTTAAGACCCAACAGAAATAAGACTTTTCTATGAAGTCATCTATAAACCTTCCTAACCCTTCCTAATATAAATAATTGTTGTTTTTGTAGACACAAGCACTTTTTTTCTAACATCATTTTTTTACACACTGAACACTTCTTGCTTTATTTTATATTTACCTCCTTCAAGGTTTAGGCTATGCAAAGGTGTTCATCTTTAAATATGCAAAGGCAATAAGCCTCACAATTATATTACATGTACCAATGAAATGGACCACCAGGTACTGATGGAAAACAATAGCAGTGCCAAAGTTAAAAATCCCAAAAATAGACAAGTTATAAAGACTAATAAACTAATATCACACAATATGATTATATTACAACCATGAAAAGAAGAAGTCTAGGACATAATATCATATTAAAAGGCAAAAATTGGCATTAGAACATAATCGGTAGTATTTTTTTATTGTAAAAATTAAGTTATGAAATTTTTATTAAAATATTTCTTTTTAAATTTTTGTAATTTAATAAATCTTTATTGTTCGGATTATTACAATTGTTTCTCCTTTTCCCCCCCGTAGCTCCACTCCAACCGGTTCCCACCCCACCCTCTGCCCTTACATCCCCCACACTGTCCTCATCCATAGGTGTCCAATTTTTGTCCAGTCTCTTCCTGTACCACCCAAACCCCTTTCCACCTGAGAATTATCAATCCACTCCAATTCTATGCCTCTAATTCTATTATATTCACCAGTTTATTCTGTTCCGCAGATTTTTAATTCACTTGATTTTTAGATTCACTTGTTGATAGATCTGTATTTGTTGTTCATAATTTTTATCTTTACTTTTTTCTTCTTCTTCCTCTTCTTAAAGAATACCTTTCAGTATTTCATATAATACTGGTTTGGTGGTGATGAACTCCTTTAGCTTTTTCTTATCTGTGAAGCTCTTTATCTGACCTTCAATTCTGAAGGATAACTTTGCTGGGTAGAGTAATCTTGGTTGTAGTTTCTTGCTATTCATCACTTTGAATATTTCTTGCCACTCCCATATGGCCTGCATAGTATCTGTTGAGAAATCAGCTGAGAGTAGTATGGGTGCTCCCTTGTAGGTAATTAACTGTTTTCTCTTGCTGCTTTTAATATTCTCTCTTTGTCTTTTGCTCTTAGCATTTTAATTATGATGTGTCTTGGTGTGGTCCTCTTTGGATTCCTTTTGTTTGGGGTTCTGTGCACTTTCTGGACTTGTAAGTCTATTTCTTTCACCAGGTGGGGGAAGTTTTCAGTCATTATTTCTTCAAATAGCTTTTCAGTATCTTGCTCTCTCTCTTCTTCTGGCACCCCCATAATTCTGATGTTGGTACACTTGACCTTGTCCCAGAGGTTTCTTACACTATCTTCAAATTTTTGGATTCTTTTTTTTTGCTTTTCTGGTTGAGTGTTTTTGGCTTCTTTATATTTCAAAACTTTGACTTGATTCTTGTGTTCCTCTAGTATGCTGTTGGGTCTCTTTATAATATTTTTTACTTCAGTCAGTGTATGTTTAAGTTCTAGTTGGTCCTTTTTCATATCCTCGAGGATCTTGCTAAATTTATTGGCCTTTTCTAGGAAATTCTTGAAAAACCTTATAACCATGGTTTTGAACTCTATATCTAGTCATTTGTTTTCCTCCATTTCTTTCGTTTGTGATCTGTTTCTTTGTCTCCACATTTTCGCTGCTTCCCTGAGTTGGTAGGGTGGTTTTGTGTGCTAGGTGTCCTATATGGCCCAGTGGGTCGGCCTCCCAGTTACCTGAGGTCGACACTCTTGGTGCACCCCTTTGTGGACTGTGTGTACAGCCTTGTTGTTGTTAAGTCTTGATTGTTGTTGGTGTCACTGGGAGGAATTGACCTCCAGGCCAATTGGCTGTGAGGACCTGCTGTGTCTATAATGGAAGAACTGCTGTGCTGGAGACACATTTATGGGGCAAAACTTGTTTCAGTGGGTCTTTGGTGCTCACTGAGTCTGCCTCTTGAATGTGTCACTTATGGATGTGAGTAGTTGAAATCTGGTGTCATCTCACACTGACCACTAGATACACTAGCTTCTGGATCTCCAATGGGGTGCAGGTCAACTACTGTCTGAGGCCACCCAGCAGGAGCTACAGCAAGACTACAGTTTTCTCCTCTTTGCTTGGGGTTTAGAGGTTTTGGAGCTGTCTGACCAGAGCTGTAGTTTGTTAGATTTTAATGTCTTTGAAACCAGCTCAGAATATTCTAGGCAGAGAAAAATAAACAATGAAACTAACCCAAAATTGTTCTAATAACACAGCTCCTACCTATGTCTGTCCAGAAGACAACAGGTATAACAAAAAATACTTTGATTATACCATTTTTTTAATAGTCTAATAGAGTGGAATCCTGTACAATTACATATTCTTTTCTGAATTATTATTCAGATGAAAATGCAAATATGGGGAATGAAACTTAATAGACAATAAAACCAGAAAACAGACAATAGTTGTGGCACGTGTCAACTTTTAAAAACTTGTTGTTAGTTATGATTTCTTTGTTCATTTTGAATGTTCACTTTTGAGTTTATATTTTTATGTTATTTCACTGAACTAAACACTCAAAATATAAACTCAGGACTCTTACAATGCCCCACAGAGCCACAATGGAGAAAAACAACACACAACAGTAAGTGGGAGAATATGCTACAAAATACTAGTGACTATCTCTTGATTGGAAAAATAGGGGAGTTTTATGCGCACAGTCATTGATAATGAAGAAGAATAAATTAAAAGTAAAAGTTTTTCAAAAAGGGAGAAAATAAAAGGCAGTCTTAGCATAAAATTAAAACAACAATAAGAAAGTTTATTGCCTTTCAAAAATGCCCCTGAGAGACAGGAGGCAGACCTGTCAGCCTGCAGTTACTTGCTCACATTCAGCCCTGAAGCTCTATGTTCACTGTGGGGTCAGGAAACACAAACACCTTGAGGAGGAGGTTCCAGCCTGGGATTTCTGAGCTAGGTGTGAGCGAAACATGTCCTCCCACCCTGGCCCATCTAAGCCTTCAGGTGCGGGGAGAGGTTGAAAGTCCAACACTTAACTTCCCAGATAAGGATGTGTCCTTTCGATTTCGGTTCTTCTCAACCCCACTGAAACTGCATATCTGTAATATCAGGCTTGATTTTCAGCTTCTAAAGAGAGCTGTGAGCACCCTGGGAGCCAGACAGGGGACGAGCAAGGTGAGAGGAGAGAACTTCTCTGCTGTCTACAGCTTAGGAGACAGGTAAGTTCGCTCATAGACTTGGATTTCCATGTGCATGTTCATTAACATCAAGAAGAACAATGCATGCTCCAGCTCAGTACACCTGGCTCTGGAGGCAAAGGCTCCACTGTCAGCCCTGGAGGCAGCTGGCTGATGGTGGGGGCAGACGAGGTGGCCAGCGGGGCTATAAGCTGGAGGCAGCTCAGCCCCTCTGTTTGGATGGAAGGCTGATGCAGTGTCAAGGGGCACACCTTGTCTCTGGGATGCCCAGCTCCTTCTTGGGCACCCTCCCAGGCTACACAAAGAGCTCTGCCTGGGAGAAGGAGGGGTGCACCCTACATCACCTGCTTGAAGAAGCTGAAGTCCTTTCTGTGACTGAGGAACCAAACCTGTCCTTTCCTAAGAAGCTCTGGTTGCAGTCACTTCATCCATCTTCCCCTCCCCAACTCAGACATTTCCCTGATGTTTGTGGGACATTGAAAAAACAGAAAGATTATCCTTACCATACAATTTAAATATTAAAACATTCTTTATTGTATTAACTGTACTTAGTATTTCAAAGTTTTTATAAAGTGGTATTTAGAAAATACTTCATTCTCACATATTTTAATCAACTATTTAAAATAACTATAAGGTCTAAGCCGGGTTTTTATTCTACAGTTTCCAAATGTTTAGACCCGACCAAAAAATTACATCAGTTATTGTTTTTAGGTTCAGTTGTTTTGCTGCTTCCTTTTTAAGAATGAAAAAAAATTTCTCAGCTTTTTTTTTTTTTTTAACTTCTGTAAACTAGCAACAGAAAAGTGGGAGGAGGAGAGGGAACAAGGAGGAGTGAGAAGGACCTGGGAGCTTGTTCTGTGACACACTGACCCAAGGAGCTATGGGACAGAAGAGGGAATTCAACTTTCTTTTGCAAGCAATTTGGTCCTGAGCTTCAACCTCTCAATTCTGATTCAAAATGGACGGAGGAATGGAGAGGTAGGGACACTTAGCCTGGACTGCAAGGTTCAGCTGCTGGCTTTAGCTTCCCCATTAGGGGCAGTGGTAGTTGTGAGGTGACAGTCACATAACCAGGACAGCGGCATGTGGAGCAGAAAATGTGGGTGCATGGAGAGATGAGAGATTAGGGTCTTCTCCTGGCTGTTTAATGGGATGGGGTGGGGCATGGAGGCAGCTTCTTCATTCATGAGCTCCATGTTCCTCATTGTAATGTGCACTAGTTTGGACTTATGGTCCTATTCTAATTCCACATTGGATTCACTGCTTACACAAAAATTTAAATTATTTTACTTTAAATTTTTTCTCAAGAGCAGACTTAGCTCAGAGAGCTCTGGTTTGCCTTTATTTCTTGAATGGAAAAAGAGAAAGAGGAAGAAAAAAAGAATGAAAGAGAGAGAGAGAGAGGGAGAGAGAGAGAAAGAGAGAGAGAGAGAGAGAGAGAGAGAGAGAGAGAGAGAGAGAGAGAGGAAGAAAGAAAGAAAGAAAGAAAGAAAGGAAGAAAGAAAGAAAGAAAGAAAAAAGGAAAGAAAAGAAGGAAACCAGTCAGACACAGATGGGCTGCCTTATGATTGTGGCCTCACCCCCAGCTCCCAGGCACAACCTTAACAGTTGGGCAAGGAGCATGCTGTCCCCTGACAAGGCTATAATTCACTGCTCAGGCTAACACTTGCTTAGGACACCGCCTGGCTCAGCTTCTTTCTTGGTATGATCTGAAAACTAGGAAGGACCAGCACAGCACTTCCTGGAATATAAGAAGTACTTTCTCCGCCCTAACAAAGTCCTTTGTCAGACATGTCCAGGAATTATGCAGACCCATTTGATATTTTCACATGAATATTTATAACAGGACATGGAGGATGCAGAATTTGTGAGGTCTTCTTGATATTCTTTATTGACTGTTTTATTAATATATGCTTTTTATTGGCGTAATAACATCAATCTATTTTTAAATTTTGATGCACACTTCATTTTGAAAAACAAAATAAATATCACATGACTCAGTTTCTCTGAACAAGGGATGACTGTTAAACTTAGTGGCCAAAAGGATTTTGAAGACTTCTTAAAAAAGAAAAAAAATCAAAAGCTGTTTCTCTTCTGGAACCCTAAAC
Source organism: Eptesicus fuscus (assembly GCF_027574615.1). Lineage (NCBI taxonomy): Eukaryota > Metazoa > Chordata > Mammalia > Chiroptera > Vespertilionidae > Eptesicus > Eptesicus fuscus. Next base: position 66,639,565 of record NC_072481.1, read on the forward strand.
TCCTTCAGTACCTTCAGTATCATAAATGGAGCCATAGATATTACATTTTATTGGTCTGTCATATGTCAAAACAAATTGTCAAGCTAAAATCTCCGATTGTGATGAATTCTAGTCATACTCATTACTAGTTCCATAGCTGTTCTCAACAACTAGGACGACCAGACAGTGAAATGCATGAAACCTGTGGCTTAATATTTCTTGGCTGTGTCCTCAGGTCGCTCTGGTCCCAGGTCCTTCCTCAGCATCCGCCTCACTATCCTTTTAGCAGCTGGTTAAATCTTAAGTTTGGGAAGAGCATGTTCACATGAGGTGATGGCTTTGCTTCTCAGTGTTGACCCTGGCATTGGGTAGAGCCACTCGACTGCATTACAAAATGTGGCTGCCCAGCGTCAGAAACAACACTCAACCTGAGGTCCTCACAGCATTGGGAACACTTTGGCCCTTGTAGAGATTCACTGTAATTATAGAACCAAAAATAGATGAATTTTTCACTGCAGGCTTGGCCTATGCTACTGTGCCAGAAACAAAATAGAACACCCACACTCTCTTATGATGGTGGGTGCTTTGCACAACTCTGCCTCAGAGAATAGCGTTTTAAGCTTATTTCTACTGGAATGTTCTTCTAGGTTGGCAGGTTGCCATGGCATCTAGACCCAACATGATGGCCCCCATTTGCCTGGTGGAAAACAGCAATGAGCAGCTGTCAGTGAATCAGGAAGCTCTAGAGATTCTTGACCAGATTTCTCAGCCAGTGGTGGTTGTGGCCATTGCAGGATTGTATCGTACAGGCAAATCCTACTTGATGAATCGGCTTGCAGGACAGAATCACGGTGAGTGTTGTCTCAGGCAGAGGACAATTCTTTGACTCTAGCTATTTCACAGATTCTTAGTTTTCTTCACTAAGAATCTGTGAAATAGCTAGAGTCAAAGAATTGACTTCAGTCACATGAAGAAAGACCTAAATTCCTTTCTATAAACCAACCTTCTAATTCTAATTCTTACTAATAAATTACTACCTTAATGAGTGTTGTCTTAGGCTGGGGCCAATTGTTTTTACTCTAACTCTATCACAGCTTATTAGTTTTCTTCATTGGTTACATGAAGAAAGAACTAAACTCCTCTGCATAAACCAAACATCTAAGTTTAATTCTTACCACTACATTATTACTTTAATATATTCTATTACCATATTCAGGCTTTACTCCTGTTAAGGAAAATCCCTCCTACTAATGCATAGACCTCTTTTTTTACCTGTGCCAGTACTGGGTTCTTGAAATTGTGCCTCCTCTATTGCTCATAACATGTTTTGCTTTCTTTATAGAATATTCCTATGTATGTATAAAGACATTTTCATTCCTATCATCATGTTTAAAGATTTTTGTGAGTTCACATCCCATTTTGGTTAACCTCTCCCACACCATCAGCCATTTGCTTTTTTTAAATCACTTTGAGTGGAAAAAAGATTATCTGAATTTCTTTTTCTTTAGACGTTTCGCTTCTATCTAGTTCTATTTGGCCTTTATTGGACCATTCTTTTAAAATTCTCTTATTATGGTATTCAGACCTTTATAATGTCTGATTCATGGATGTCCTTTGCCTTCATTTTGAGCTTTGGCTGGGTGTCATTCTCACAGTTAACATTCATCTCCTCCTTTGATGCACAAAGTAAAGCATTCTTACAAAATAGAAAAAGATATTCTGGGGTACTTCCATTCCAAAAACGTCTGTCTTTGTAGTCCCTTGTCTACTTAGATTGTCTGTTGTCACTGTGGGTTGGGTCTCCCCTTCCTTTATAGGTTTCCCTCTGGGCTCTACGGTGCAGTCTCAAACCAAGGGCATCTGGATGTGGTGTGTGCCTCACCCCTATAAGCCTGATTGCACTCTGGTCCTTCTAGACACCGAGGGCCTGGGAGATGTGGAAAAGGTAAGGCAGAGAGTCAAAGACAAGATGGTTTCATTCTGGATATTCTCATAATGATCTCTTTAACTTAACTGCTTCATCTACTTGTGAAATCTAGAAATTCAAGTATATATCAGGCAAATGCTCACTTGTTTGACTCTTATTTCTAGGTAGGGTGTCATGGTACATTGAGTAAATTTTCTTTTATTTCTAGGCACTGGGTGAATAATTTGATTCAATTTAATAAACACTTGCCAAGCACCATGTTCTCAGGTCTCTAAGTTAGTACTGTAGATACTAGTGACCCAGGTAAAAGCCCTGCCTTCAAAGAGTCTTTGGTCCTATGGTGACGTTCACCAAGTACTCACCAAGCATTCTGGAAGACTGAGATACCTCTGAATGAGATAGTTCTATAAAAGCATGTGTTTGTCCTACAACAACATTTTTAGATCGGTTTTTGATATTTTAGTTTTCTACTAAAGGGTAAAATGAATGATTTCTCCTTTTATGCTTTTGTTTGAGACTTATTTGGAAATAGTACCTAAATTTCTACAACTTTCTATTTCTACCCAAAGAAAACTTAAAATTTTGTGTTTATTTTTATACTAGAGGCCTGGTGCACAAAAATTTGTGCACTTGGGTGGTCCCTCAGCCGGGCCTGCACCCTCTCTCAATCCTGGGCCCCTCCAGGGATGTCCACATCCCAGCTTAGGCCCACTCCCTGGGGGATAGGGCCTAAGCTGACAGTCAGTCATTCCTCTGGCAGCCCGGAAGCCCTCAGGTGATGTCCAAGTGAGGCTTAGGCCCGCTCCCTTGCGGCAACCTCTGCAGAGGGCACAGTGCCAGGACCGGGATCAGCCCACACCACTGTCTCTCTTGCTGCCTCTGTGGAAGGGGGGGCACTGGGGCTGCCATGGCTGGCCTGGTGGCACAGGTCACTAGGCCCACCCCCGCCCACTGGTCATTTCAGCAGGTTGTTCTGAAAGGTCATTTTGCTGTCCCGTCTAATTAGCATATTATCTCTTTATTATATAAGATATTAAACAGTCTTGCTGACTAAATTACCCCTTTATTGTTTGTCATAAGTGCCACTTCTTATTATAAACATTTTTAAAATTGGGCTTTGGAATGTAAATCAGCAAATCAGCATTTCACTCCAAAATTTTCTAGGTATTTTCCACTTTTGCTCTGGGGAACAACTTTAGACAGTGTTTATAATAGAACACTGTCTATTCTGTTTTGGGCCGTTATTTATACCTGCTGTATTTTATACAAACAAATTAACCCCTCCTTTAAAGTTTTTTATCTGGTTACTTTAGGCTCACTATCCAGCTTTAACTTCTTGACCTTACCTCTGTTCCTGTCAGATCAAATAACTACTTTTATTGAAAAGACTTCTGTATGCTGCCGTGTCTACTTTTGCTTCTGGGGGTCTTCCCACTTGCAGAATACCCTCATTTATTGAAATTCACACGCTGCTAAGTCTTTAATTGTCAATCAACATGCTGAAGAAGACTTCATGTTACTTACAATTTTACAACTTTCAGAGCTCTGATCTTCCATAATAGACTTGTAAATTTTAATTTAATACTTCTTAAAATTTATATTTATTATTGAAAGCATTACATATTTTTTCCTTCTTCCCCTCCTATTGACCACCTCTTCCTCCATCTATCCCTCTGCAGGCCTTCTGCATGCTATTGTCAGTGTCCATGTTTTGTGCATATATGCATATAAGTTCTTTTGTTGATGTCTTCCCTCCCACCCTTCATTTACTATTATAGCTAAAGTTTTCAATGCTTATATACATTATTTTGATGTAGACATCCTATAGATATTATGGTTGTTATATTCCTTGCTATAGATGTTTGTCATGCTTTGAAATAGTCATCATGAAAGTATTATTTGTCATTTTAAACTGCATTTTAATTTTAACAACAGTGGAAATATTCAGTAGCTTCCCATAAACATTTCTTGAATACATCCCCAGTTATGTTAACTATGGAATATTTTATATAGTCCAAGACCAACAAATATATGTAGAATAAATATGTGCTAACACTGTTCATTTAACATAATAGCACACCAGGTGCTGCACTGTTATTTTATACGTCATTTTATTTCATCCAATTCATTAAAAAGAAAACCCTGTGATGACAAAATCTTTTTATATAAGAAAGCATAGTCACAAGAAATGTCTCTGTAATTGTTAAAGTTAATATGTATATTTATGCCTGTCTTCAAACTTACTTGTTTGCATGATGAGTACATTACCTGAAATAAAGTGCAGGACTGTTAGACTTAGTGTCTGAATGAATTTCTATAGGGTAAACCCGTGAATGTCTTGCCCTAATGTATTTCCAGGGCGACCCTAAGAATGACTCATGGATCTTTGCCCTGGCCGTGCTGCTATGTAGTAGCTTCGTCTACAACAGCATGAGCACCATCAACCAGCAGGCCCTGGAGCAGCTGCAGTATCCTTCCAGGAACCAAACCTACATGGAGGCTATGGGGATGGAGATCCAGTCAGTTTCTCCTTCCCTCTCACTTAGCTGCCTTTGAGATATATATATATATTTATATATATATATATATATATATATATATATATATATATTTGAATTAGAGGAATGTGGGAATTGTAGGTAGAAAGTTTATTTTCCTTATCCAGGTCCTAGTTTTGTGACAGAGCTGACAGAACTCATCAGGGCAAAGTCCTCCCCTACACCAGATGGATTAGAAGATTCAACAGAGTTTGTGAGTTTCTTTCCAGACTTTATCTGGACCGTAAGGGATTTCTCCCTGGAGCTGGAGTTAAATGGTCACCCTGTCACAGAAGATGAGTACCTGGAGAATGCCTTGAAGCTGGTTCCAGGTAACACAGTGTAGCTGGGCAGTGGATGGTCCAATACAGATGGGAGGTACTAAACATCATGTCTGGAGTTGCGTTTGTACTTGACACTATAAGAAGTCTGCAGAAATGGTGGCTGGGAATTGGTTGAAAAGCTTTATGGACTGGAGTTTAAGTTCATGTAAGAAAAGTAGATCCTAAAGTAAAACTATTCATAACCAATTTGTTCTTTACACTTGTAATTTAGAATCCAATTGTAACTTTGAATACAGTGGTGGTAAAGCCTTCTAAAGACCAGACACTTACATTTATTACTTTAGTTTCTGCTTTTCTGTGTTGAGGAAAACAGTTGGTCAAATACTTGTTAGGCATAAAATTACAATGAAAAGGCTATCTAATGAAAAAATATCTTTCATGTAATCAGACATAATTCATCTATAATGGGCATATAACTTTTTAATGTCTATATATATATATATATAATCTATAAAAATGACTTTATGTTCTAATAAAACTGAAGAAGTATATTTTGTCTTTTCGATCTATCCATTTGTATAATTTTTATAGTTATCAGAATATAATTTTAATTTATATATCATAGATTTTTTATTTTTAAAATAATTTTCTTTTTCAATTGTAGTTTACACTCAATATCATTTTATATTATTTTCAAATATATAGCATAGTGGTTAGACAACACATAGTTTACAACTAGATCCCTGCTATATTTCAAGTACCCACCTGGCACCATGCATAGTTATTAAAATATTATTAACTATATTCCATATGCTGTATTTTACATCCCCATGACTATTTTGTAACTACCAACTTGTATCTGTTAATTCCTTCACCTTTTTTTACACAGCAGCCCCTTCCCCCTTCCTGTGCTCCTCTCTCCATGCAGCCATCAT